>NW_015554093.1:516940-520164 GCF_001515605.1 Sinocyclocheilus anshuiensis | reverse complement strand
ACAGTAGTAATTTAGCAGACAAATAATCATATTTTATAATAGGTTTAGGGTGAGCTAGGGCAGACAGCAACACAACCCTTACGAAAATGAATGATTTTACTATAAATCCAGTGGTTGTTGTCAAACCATGGTAACCACAAATTAACCATGGTTTTGCGGTGGATGTGTTCAAATTTGATCATCTTAATTCAAGTGAGGAAGGATTTTGAGCACTACTGTAAGGTTAACCCTGCATGGTGTAAATGTTGGAAAATGATTAACAGTTGCAAATAAACATTCATTAGAAATTTAGAAAAGTAATAAAAAAGTAATCAAAAGTAATCAGTTACATTACTTTAATAAAGTAATTGAAAAAGTTACACTACTATTACATTTTAAGTAGGGTAACTTGTAATCTGTAACCTATTACATTTCCAAAGTAACCTTCCCAACACTGGTCATATCCATGAGGTAACGGAGACTAGCAGCACACGTAGGCCTACGAATACAAAGAGAAAACTTCAGAGATTCTTCTGAAATGTCGTTTGATCATTATTAATCAATTGTTAAAGAAATAACCTAATTTTGCTTTTAAAGTTCAACAATCTTTAGAAAACATTGTGAGATATTCAGCAGCATAAAGTCGTTTAGTTCGCCCTCTTTTGGCGGCGACCGGAACTTTCTCATATTGTCAGAGACTGAGACGCTTTTCATTTTGTATTTTAACCTTGAGATAAACCGTGAAGCACTGGATGTTCTGTAGATAAACAAGTGTGAGATAAATGGTTTGACGTACAAATTGGATTTTTATGTTTCGGTCTCTTGTTTTTCACAGTACCTGCATCAGAAAACAAACACAAAGCACAAAGCACTCTTAAATGCATCTTTGCAGTTTATTTGTATATCGGTTTACAATTCACTGCACATGAGATTGCTCTATGTCCACATTCATATGGACAATCTGTGTCTGAACCCATGGCACACATATTAAACAAAGGCAGCTTGTGCTGTGATAGGTGTTTCAATCAAACACGGAGTGAAAATGATCCTTGTTGATGATGTTATGAAATCCAAAAACAAGCTTCTTTATGTGGTGCAGATGGATAAAGACGAACACAAACTTGGTTGTGGCATTCATTAAAACATGAACAATTACCTTGTGAAGTCACTCTGTCTTAAGACATTTCAAGCTAATGTGCACAGTCATGCTGACGATAACAGGAATGTCTGGCACTACTTAAACTAAGACTTAGCAATGCATGTAGTGTATTTACAAAAGATATTGCTCCAAAATCCATTAATGCTGCTAAACGCACAATCCGCTGTAACATAATGAGGCATAACAACCTTAAAACTCCGCCAACATAATTAACAACTCATCCCTTTATATATGAGCGTGCATGTTTGTCTCGCATCAACATTTCAGCATTCAAAACATTTAAAAATGAGTGCAAAATATATGTCCTGTGTAATTGGACACATTGCATTTTGCAATTTGAAACAAAGGACATTCTGACGGGGTGGGGTGGGGGGGCAAGATCTGAAATGTTACTCAGATGTAAATGTGCTCAAAAAGTTGATTTAGGAACAGAAAATGGTAGATAAACCAATAAATCTGCCTGTGCCTGCCTACATCAACTAAAAACTGTCACAGATTCAAAAAACACTCAAGAGTCTCCAGCCAAAATGGGTGAGTACAGCACATTTATAAACAGAGAGGCCATCAATCTACCTCTGTTCCTGAATATGATAGAGTAGTTACAGCTGACGCGCTTGTCGAGCGGGTTATACGACCAGTCATACCGCGAGAAAGAGTGCATCGGTAGAGAATCATTCAGCCCAATGAGTAGTGCAAGCTTTTCCAAAAGGCACTGGAGTGTACTGGAAAATATCAATCATATTCATATTCAAAAAGCACCAAAGAAAAACAAACCAAAAGAATAATAACACAATCCACAGTTCAAAACATGCAAATACATCAAATGAATTGACATTCGTTGATATTGTAGTTAAAACCACTATCTGTGGCATGTGTTAAAGGCACCTAGTGTTAAACTGATCAAGCATCCCATAGGAAAAGAATAGAAGGAGAAAGTAATAGAAATACTTTCTAAGTCCTAGTGTTTCTGGTGGCGTTCCAACCTTATTAACATGCTTGTGTTCATCATTTAATGATTTGATCATTCTAAAGGCACTATCCGTATCAGAAATGTCCCTTAATACCTTGCATTTCCAGCAAATATTTTTGGCATGTGAACAAACAAACACAGTTACATGTGCTTGAAAGTGCCAAACAATTTGTGGTAGCAGTAAAACATGACTTGAGGTGTACACAAAACCAAATTGCAAGAGTCAAAAACATAAAAGAAATATATTAATTTTAAAAGCACAGTATGAGGTTGCTGCATTTTTGATGTACATGCATGCATCAGTGATAGCTGCAAACTGCTCCTCCAGACCCTCCTGCTCCTGAAACAGAGACTGGATTGTTCTTTCACACTTCCTCGTAGAAGGCCATCTGAGCCATGTAGGCAGAATTTCTCTGCAACAGACAGACATGACAGAATACAAACATTGTTACTGTCTTTTGAGGAATGCAAACTATTTCATGATAGGAAAAAAACCCCCGACATTTTCTGCTGACTAAATTCTATTAAAGGGGTCATATGATGTTGCTAAAAAGAACATTATTTTGTGTATTTGGTGTAATGAAATGTGTTTATGCGGTTTAAGGTTCAAAAAACACATTATTTTCCACATACTGTACATTATTGTTTCTCCTCTATGCCCCGCCTTTCTGAAACGCGTCGATTTTTATAAAGCTCATCGTTCTGAAAAGTGAGGTGTGCTCTGATTGGAATACCTGAATACCTTAAGCGTGTGACGGAAATGTTACGCCCGTTACCATATTGTGATGCCGTGTCCCAGAGCGACGAGACAAAACGAGACCTTTGTTGCATCCAGTGGGGACATAATTACGGATTATAATGACTTATACTGTCTTTTTACGTTTTGCGCTGTGCATCGCGCCGCGTAAACATAAAACCATGTCTGCATTTGTGATCGGAGAAATGACAAACAACAAGTGCTACTCTACACTGCTCAAAACACTGCGTTTGAATCGTGAAAACATACTTACAGGCTGTGAGTCAGCATTATTTGTCAGAACACCGGCATTGTAGGCTACTCTCCCAGGAAACAGTCCTCATCCTCCATAAATGCGTTGCACACATCTGAATATTTGG
>NW_015554093.1:479658-516517 GCF_001515605.1 Sinocyclocheilus anshuiensis | reverse complement strand
CTACTCTCCCAGGAAACAGTCCTCGTCCTCCGTAAAATGCGTTGCACACATCTGAATATTTGGGTTGAACTGTTCTGGAACAGTGTTGTAAATACAACTTAGCCACTGATTTCTAGTTGTGTCCTCTTTTGGACGATCAAACAAAGTAGTTTCACTTTCACAACAAAACAGCGTCTCCACGACATGGCAGCGGCAACAATACTACAGCGAGAATCAAAGTTACGCCTTCTTTCTTTGCGTGAACATTTGGGCGGTGTTATGCAAATCTTCCTACACAGTGACGTAGACATGTGGGGGCGTGTTTAAACGAGGCGTTTTAGGAGGACGTGGACGAGTCTTAACTTTTATAAAGAATATCTCTTTGGGTTTGAGACTTTAGTCTTTGCAACTTTAGGAATCTTATCTATTCACGAACAGCTTGTAACACTCCAAAGAGAAAGGAAAACTTGAAATCGCATCATATGACCCCTTTAAAACATTCATGCAATTTGACAGCAACCATCCACTTTGAAGTTCAGTGCAAGTAGTCAAATTTCTAAACCCATATATTATATAAACTATTTACATATTTATAATAAATAAATACTTACAATCCACATTTTTTACAAATAAAAGCAGCCTTGGTGAGCATAAGAAACTTTAAAAAACAAAAAAATGTACTGAACCTTTGAACGATAGTGTATTTATTATATCAAGGTCAGTAAGATTTTTATGTTTTTGAAAGAAGTCTCATGTTCACCAAGGCTGCTTAATTAACCATGTAACAATGCCTATTTTCCAAAAAATTAGTTGTGGTGAGCATTCAGTATGTCTGAGTGTTTCTTACATTGCTGTGGGGAATATAAGGAGGTTCAGCGTAACTCCTGAGACTGTAGAGTCCAGCCTGTTGCTGCTCTTCCAACTTCAGGGACTCAATCTCTGATTTGAGCTCCTTCAGTTGGTCTTGAAGATGTTTGCTCTTTTCCATGTACTCTAGCCTGACACACACATACACAAGGAGACAGCAGCGTATATTCAGCTTCATTTTTCAACAGTTCTTCAGACAGAATGTGATCAACTGCATACCGTTCTCTCTCAATCTCCATGGAAAGTCTTTTCATATCGGAGTCCTTGAAGTCCATTCTTATGGAGCCGCCCATGTCTACAGTCATATCTGGACTCTCCGGCCCAGTGGGTGGAGGAGGGCTGGAGTATGCTGCTATTAACTGAGTGCATGACACAAATGACATGCTTTTAAATCATTATAAGGATAATAAACAGCAGAATATTTTTGTTACACGTCATAGCAACATTACAGGGTATGTTGGTTTGGTGATTTCCAAGAGTTTCTGCTTTGCCCTCCGTTCTGCATCTTTCGCCTCATTCAGATCCTGTTTCAGGTGGTCTGCCTCCTTCAGTCTGAACACCACAAAATACAAGACAAGAATTGAACTTCTCTAATTAAATGTTTCTCTGTAATACTTGATTCTGGTTGGACAATCACAGCACTGAGTGTCAAGTATTTTAGCATTAAAATACTATGAACTATATTAAAAAGAAAAAGAGAAAACCACTCACTGCTCCTAATTTATGTTTACTGGAATAATTTAAAAACTTTTTTAATTAGGAGAGAATAACTAAAGGCTACAAGCTATTGTTTTTTTATTTATATTGATATTTACACTGGTGGCCAAAAGTTTGTAATAATTAAGAATTTTAACTGTTTTTGAAAGTGTTTAAAATTGTATTTATTCCTGTGATGGTAAAGCTGAATTTTCAGAAGCCATTACTCCTGTCTTCAGTGTTTCATGAGCCTTCAGAAATCATTCTAATATGCTGATGCTCAATTACTATTGGTGTTCAATTATTAATGGCTCTTATTTTCAATGTTGAAATTTTTTTTGCTGCTTAATATTTTTTTGTGCAAACCATGATAACTTTTTCAGGATTCACAGGAATTATTTACATTTTAAAATATATTTAAATAGAAAACAATTATTGTAAATTATAATATTACTCAATATTACTGTTTTTACTATATTTTTGATCAAATAAAAGCAGCCTTGGAGAGCATAAGCAAACTTTTTTCCAAAACATTTAAAAAAATCTTGATATTCCAACTTTTGGCCAGTGTATATTAATATTCAACTTTTTAACTAGGAGTGTGTTCATTAACATGATCGTTTTGCTGTGAAATTAGTATCCAGAATTTTCACTTGTATTGGTATCAACTACTGACAACCCTACTGGCCCACCTCCTTTCCGACTGCTCAACAAGCTTAACCGCCAGGGATTCTGCTTCTCTCATCTTCTGCTCCATCAGTCTCTTCTCCTCTTTGGTTTTGAGGGCTGTGACCTCCAGTCTCTGCCTGTCCTGTTCTGCTTCAGCTGCTTTGTGGGCCAGTAATTTGGCCTCCTCCTCTGCGATCTGGGCTTTCTCTGCCAGAAGGTCGGCCGTCTCCTCGGAGCGCAGCTGCAGAAACAGAGACAGATAAGAAAGGCTTACAGAATCAGGCTCAGGGAGTCTCAAAGCATGGATGGAATTCTAATGGGAGTCCAGGACAATGGTTTGGACCTTAATAGCTCTGCAGTTCATCTCAAATTTATGCCTGGACAACATACTTTTATACCGCTGGGGCTATGAGGACATATATTACAAGCTGGCGTTGAAAAGAAAGTAAACTATTTGGCATCACTCAATTTCAAGCTTGGCAAACCCCTCACTAGAGCTTCATTGGCCATTCGAGCCTCGTCCTGTAGTTGGAACAGACGACGCTCCATCTCTTCTTTCGCTCGCTCTGCTTCCTCCCTCATCTGCTTCTCCCGTGCAAGAATCTGACGCTCAACCTAAACACACACACACACACAAGACAGTGGGAGAGATCTTGCACAAGATAATACAAGATGACACAAATCAATTTGATAAAAATCTAATTCAAGTACATTGACATTTTTTAAATGTTTTTGAAAAACATTGCTTATAGTCTTCAAGCTGCATTTATTTGATCAATAATACAGTAAAAAAAGTAAATTGTAATAATATTTCACAATATTAAAATATTTTCTATTTGAATAGATTTGAAAATGTAATTTATCTTTTTTTATGCCAAAGCTGAATTTTCAGCAGCCATTACTTCAGTCTTCAGTGTCACATGATCCTTCAGAATTCATGCTAACATGCCGATTTGATGCTCAAGAAAACATTTTTATTATTATGAACGATAAAAACAGCTGTGCTGCTTAATATTTTTGTGGAAACAGTTTTCTTTTTTTCCCCCAAGATTCTTTGATGAATAGAAAGCATTAATCGAACTAGAAATATTTGAAACATTATAATTGTCTTTACAGTCACTTTTGATCAACTGAATGCGTCCTTGCTGATTGAAAATATTAATTTATTTTATATTAAATGTATAATATAATTTGTATTATATTAAACATTTCTATTCATATAACAAATTTACTAACCCCCAAATTTTTAAACAGCAGTGTGCTTTATCCTGCACATACTGAAGCTAAACGTATTGCATAAGTTGGTATATATTAAGCCTCAGTGTTATTTTAATGTTTATAGGTGTACGGTTCATTATATTTAACAAAAGCTCGATTAACACAATAAACATTAAATGAATAATTCAAGAGAACTGAAGAGAACAAATCATAAGAAATGTAACACCACAAAGTTTTATCATAAATGAACAAGGTTAATGACAATAATCATTAAACTAATGAAAGGAAGTTAAATGACAGACCTTTTTCCTGGCCTTCTCTTCTTTGGCCTGCGCCTTCATCTGTTGGACCTCTATGGAATCCACCTTCCTCCTCCTCATGAACAGGTCGTGGTTCCCAATACACAGCTGTAAGATCTAATTTATACAAATGACATTAGCAACTATTTTGAAACACTTTATTACACAAACACTTATAAAAGTAACTCACCAGTTTGTTCACTCTGAGCTGAGAGGAGTAGAATTTAAAAACTTCCTTTTTCTTGTCCAATGGTTTGATAGTAAACTGAGAAGAAACACGTATGGTATGTTTGCGCAATTTTGTCTTATTTATATTTTTGGTCAGGATTTTCTTTCCTTCCAACCTCTTTCTCGCTGTACGAGATGTTTCGGATTCCACTCCAGGGGAACGATTTGTTGGGGCTGAGCTTGTTGTTGGGGCTGTAGATGTGAAGACCCTGAGCATCAACTCCAAGAAGCAGCTCTGTGTCCCTCTTGTTTTGCTGTGAGATTTAGTAGAGATTTAATTCATCATCTATAATGTGGTGGTAACTACACACAATGCACATGAAAATATACCAAGAGAAATGTAATCCTTCCAAGTGATCTCAGTTTTGAAAAGCAAGAAATAGTGGGATCCAAAAGTCTGAGATAACCAGACACAACCAAATGCTTTTTCTAATTTAATACAATTTTTAAAGAAGTACACAAATATTTTTAATTATCCTTTTTTAAAATCCCAAATGAAGTGTAGACCCCACTGTACATTGAGTTTGTGAGAGGTTAGCTTACTTCCAACCAGTAAACATATTTAAAAACAGTAAAAATATTTTAATAAATAAAAATAGAAACTTACAGTAATAGAAAAGTAACTAACTCCATACATCTCTAGATCCTGCGCTATTTTTAGATACTCCATCTCAGCTTCATCCCTACAAACACAAAACAAACACAGTGTGCCTTTCATGGCCAGGCGGTTTACTTGGACACGACAGGATATGCACAGTCTTACCTTGTGATGTTTCTGTGTTCAGCATACCAAGCTGTTATCTTCTCTTCCCACATGTCTGGTGTCATCTGGTACTGCATCAGCACCTGGACAATAAAGCACAGAAATTAAACACACAAGTCACGTTAATGAATGCAAATGCTGGAGATTGATAAATGAACCGATTCTCAAATGATACAGCCATTACTCACTCTTTTGGGCAAGAGTTCATCTTGAGCTAAGAAACCTGGCTTGTGAAAGTTTGGATCATAGTCCCCATACTGCAGTAAGGAAGACAAACAGGAAATATTTAATATTAGACACTATATAATTAGATCAAGCACTGATACAGAGACCTACCTTGGCTTGAACTGCATACGACGCCAAAAGAACAGAGGCTTCTGGAGAGCAAAATATCTCCTCATCTAGTATCTGCTTTTTGACCTTGGTAAAGAAACAGGAAGAAGCTTCATTTCAACTCTAGAAGACCTTTGCTCAAAGAAAACAAGATAAATCATTGCAAAACCCAAAAAGAGGTTTCTGTAGAGCAGAAAAGACCATCACGGTGAGAAATCATGCCAGATTCACAAGAACAATTCCCACATACTTGTAAGAAGAAGAGGTGCTGAGTAATTTCCTGAACAAGCTCATCCTCAACTTTCTCAGGGAAGAATTTGGCAAGAAAATGAAATGTTATCGGAGAGTCCTTTGGAACTTCTTGATCCAAAACCTAGACGGATTTAAAAACCCAACAAACTTGTCAGGGTATTCCTATATTATTATATAATGCTCTCAGTACCAGCTCTGCACTGCATTTACATCTCACCTGTTTATCAGGCTTCAGCCAGGCATAGGTGTCTTTCACTGTGTATCGAAGTCCAAAGAACCACGTTTCCCTCAAACCAATGGTCCGACACACCAGGTCAAACAAATCTTTCCCTTTCCATTTTACCTATAAGACACAGATAAACAAAAAACATGATAATACAGGCAGACAGAAACCAAAACACAGTTTTGCATGTTCATATGAGTTTACCTCACAACTGAACTCCATTTCAGCATCCATGGTGCTGGCTTTGACTTTAAAAGTCTTCGGTTGCTTCTTTTTCAGACCCAAAATTGACATTGTGACTTCTTAAGCACCTGGAAACAAAGAATTACTGTGAAAGTCAAGTATATTTTACATTTTAAAGTAAATATTTATTCATAAAAGCAGATTTTAAAACAACAGATGGTGTACAGCTGAGGAAATATACAAACAAATGTCTAAAAATGACAAATAAATAAAGGGTAAGTTAATACTAAGTGCTACTTTCACAAATTCACATGGCAGATGCATGGAGTCAGGCAACCACAGGTAACGTTAAGTCGCACACGCGCGAAGGATTGTTTACATACAATGCCGTAGATTAACTTCTATTCATTTTCATGGAAAACATCACCAGTCTTCACCCTTTTTAAGTCAGACACAGTCTGCCATGTTAAAGCGATCGAGCAAGTATACTACTTAGCAAAGCTTGAATTTAAAACCTAATATAAACATTACGCTAGTGTATTTTCTCCGTTTGCAGCGGCAACATGTCACATTAAACTGTAAAGAAAATATCTGCGAATATATTTTCTTTTCACGATTTAGGAATGAAACCAGCTAAATATCAATCGGTTACCTTGAATAGGTTATGTGCTGAAACAGGCCCGATCCACGGCAAGGAGTTTCCCGTCTCTCCGCTAAACCACAACAATGCAAACCGGATTTGGTTTGCTCCCCTACATGGAAATCACTATAAAGCAGTCGAAACCTGTTTAAAACTCTTTAAAAGCGTCCATTTTCTTATTAAACCATAAGTTGGATGGTTGTGGAATATAAATCGGATGTTATCTTGAGTAGGGAGTTTGGAAAACTTTGTTGTTGATTTTCTTTGCCACCCTCTACTGGAAGGACGAAGTATAACAATTTAAGGAATTTTCAATACCTCAGTGATGTATGTGCACACTCTCAGTTAAATAACATTTGAATGAGGGACTGATGGGTTAAGTAAATTGCTATAATATTTTTAAATGTGGTTTATTAAATTGGTTTCATGTGTAATGTTTTATTGGATGTTTTATGTACATATGTGACATGAGTATCATATAGTTGCATGTAGAGGTATATTTTATTTACAAATGCATATATGCATGATTTTATCCAAATGCAATGTATGTGTACATATATCTTTAGCATTTATATATACGTCATAAATGTATGGACTTGTAAAGAGGTCATTAAAATGTTCTATAAGAAATAAAGGACAGAATTTGTGTAATTTTTCCTAAAGGAATGGCAAACACCAGTCGGACCTTTTCTGACATGAGGAATGTGATCCTGTCAGCCCATAAAAACACAGGGGCCCAGGTTAAGGTCAGCTTCTATGATACCTGGGCTGAGAACTATGAGCAGGTAAACTTTAGGCACCAGTACTTTTTCCAGTACAACTGTTTCATGTGTAATTTGCTTTCTCAGGATGCAGCGCTGCTGGAGTACCATGCCCCCTTGTTAGCAGCTGGGTGTGTGAGCTCATTTTTCAGAGGCGACAGAGAGAAGGCCGCTGTCCTGGATGTGGCCTGTGGAACAGGCCTGGTCTCTGCACATGTAAGCATTGCTTTACTTGAATTCTGGTGGGCACAAGAGAACGTGATAAACCTGGTAAAGCAAAGAGATATGTTTTTCTGAATCCCATTTGTTTGAGGAAAGCTGAAGAAAATGGGGTTTCGTCACTTCTTTGGAATAGATGGAAGTCTGCGGACGCTGGAGTTGGCAAAGAAAACTGGACTTTATCAGCAGCTTACGCAATGCCTGCTCGGTCAGGATGAAATTCCTTTTGAAGCTGGTAACCATGCTGTGGACTTTAATTTTTGGGCTTTTACTGTCAAAATGTAATCTGTATTTTCTTATCAGAAATGCCTGTTTGGATGTCATGTTGCAATATCAGACTGTTGTAATAAAGATAACCAGTTACAGAGTTATTAAAACCATAACATTGTGGAAAGGAATTTGCTGGTTCAGTCTGTAGGACATTCTGCTCATAACGATTCCACATTTTGATTCACCCATGTTTTAGGTGTTATAACTAATAACCTTGAATCATAAAACATGCCTTTTTTTTCTCCTTTGTTTCAGAAACATATGATATTGTTATAATTGTTGGAGCTCTGAGTGTTGGGCAGGTGCCTTTGACAGTCATCAAAGAGCTCTGGGATGCTACAAAACCAGGTAACTTGTAGGCCTACATTTCACGGCTGCATCTGAAAGTCGAAAAATGCTGCCTCTGCAGACAGTATACAGAGATAGGAAGCAAAAAAGGCACGTCCGAATTCAATGATCATATCACATATCGCATGTATTCTTCACTGCCTGTGCTATCCCACAGTCCTGTGGGTTCATGACAGCTGAGCAGTCTGAAAGATGCAGCTGGTGGTCAGTTTGTGTGTAAATGTAAATTTTTCAACAACTTTTTCCACGTTTGATGTAATTTCTAGTGAGAATTTAGTATTGTAGTAATTAAACATTTGCTTAGTTATCACCAAAGCTCTCCCTAAATAGTTGTAGATCATTAAAATATTATGCTGCCCCAGAGGCCCATCCAAAATCAGTTTCAGGAGGTACCTTCCTGCACAAATCCCTGCCTGCATCAAGTCAGCTGCCTAAGCTTTCAGACACAGCCCACATGTTTAGTGTTATTATTCAAGAACTTTGTGGTTTTATTAATGTGATGTCAATGTTGTATTTTTTGGATGCATATAGAACGTCAATTTCAGATATTTTCCTAAACTCCATCATTTTCTGGAACTATGTGTGCGTGACTACAAGAGGGAACACTGATGACCGGGGGAGTACAAGGCTGAGCTGCAGCAAATGATCAGAGCACTCGAGGAAGAGCAGAAATGGAGCCGTGTGACTGTAGTTGAGGAGGAGGAGTGGGAGAAGGCTGTTTCAGAACAGGACAGCGGGTACATTCCAGGTGCCATTTATTTGTATCAGAAAAGTTTTAGATGCAATCCATAATTTTAGGACCACACAAGAGCAACCCAGTGACCAAATATTCTCAATAATCCATGCAGCTATTCTTATTCCACCAGCAGGTGGTGGTATTTTTTCAGAAATCATAGTATCACTTGTTTTGAAAATACTTTTGTTCCCCAGAGAAGCTCCTGACAAGAGAAAAGTTCAAACGTGATCTATCCGTTTGTTTTGGCACCAAATTATTTCACCTGGCACTGGTACACAGTGCGTTCATTTGAAAAACTTTAATTTTTTTTGTTCAAGTAAAGTCCATGAACCTAAAGGATTTTCTGAGAAAATATCTAAGGTGTGTGGTTACAAATCTGCCATTCCCTAGTTACATCTAACCTTTCGGTTTGCCACTCCTCGATACTTTGACCGCTAAACTTTTGAAACTGCTATTTCCGCTTGTGTCATGTGACAAATAAAGCACACAAACAGATTGTAGAGTGTCTGCTATTTTACAAGAAAATTTCCAGTTAAGTTTCTGTTGAAATACAATGTCCGGTAACACTTTATTTTAATTTAAGGTGTCCTTGTTACACGTACGTTACACGTTACATGTACTTACTATTATAATAACAATTAATTATGCATAATTGCATGCAAGTAACCCTAAGCCAAACCCAAATCCTAACCCTAACCATATAGTAAGTACATGTAGTTTATTAATATTACTATATGAATAATGTATAATTAACTAATTAAATGTATAATTAAACTGTAACAAGGACACCTTAAAATAAAGTGTAACCCAATGTCCAATTACATTATACCATATGTGCATAAATAAACATACTTAACAGAGACCATTAAAATGCATTTGATTTTGTGACAATTAGACAATATTTAAGAGATAAATATACATAAGTAAGTAAATTAACAAATTCCAAAATAACACAGTTTAACTATAACTATTTATGCTTTGCATGTCCTTTTAGAAACATGCAGAACAGGCAGAAACAGTGTTCTGACTAAACAAATATTATAGGAGTGTATGAGAAGGCATTCAGGAAGTGTTGACTTTAGACTTCATAACATATAAGAGCTAATTCAACTTTTTTAAGCAAAATGAATGAATGAGTTTTTTTTTATCTCTTCAGCTTAAGCTTCACTACAGCACATTCTGTTGGACTCTTTTTAAACACTTTGTGCCCAGACAAAATGTAAAAAAATTTCATGAGGTGATACTTTCTGTTAAACCGGTTTGGCCTGGATCTGCCGTTTCATTCAGGGCTCGAGCTGACATACATGAAAGAGTAACAATGAACGGAGTGTTCTTTTCCCTCCATTTGAAACGAACCATTGTCCATCTTTGAAAGACCACCTGTGTGGCAAAGATCATAGCTGTGCTTTTATACGACTATTTCAACTAGAAATATGTACATTTCTTAGCAGGAAGACAACATAATATTTGAATGAAATTTTGAATTGATGATTTTGTTTTTTTTTATCCTAAAAAGGAGAACTGTGCTAAGTACAGTACATGACATTATGTATTAAAATAACATGATGGAAAAACATTTTTACCACATACAATCATGAACATACACTAAATAGTGTAAATATACACACATTAAGACATAAAATGAATGAAAGCTATTAAAATTAACTATAAAACAACAATAATAATCATGACTGCTGAGGCCTGAGTGTAATTTACAGTGCAAATCTTCATCTCAATCAGCTGCACTTTCTAAAGTGCCTCAAATTCTCTACAAAAAAATCTAAATAAACTAAATAAGCAACTGAGATCATTATCAATTTTACATAATAGTAAGGTTCAGCCACTAACATATACTTCATTTTATCACACATTCTTCATATTCACAGTGCTATGGCAATATATGACTGTCCAAGTGCATGTTAGTCCCTTAATTAATACATATCTTGCATTTTCAGTGTCTCCTTAATCAAATGTATGTCTTGGGAGCATTTTCAGTCTCACTAGGTTCAGAGGCGGCCAGTATCTGATCCAAACCATCATCAATCAGCTGGGACTTAGTCGACACCCCCTCGTCCTGCTCAGACTCTGGCATCAATTTGGCTCTGGAAAGCTGAGACTTTGTAGTTGAGGGCCTGCTCTGGTGGGAGCCCGCAGAAGGAGGTGTGCCGTGATTCAAAGGGGCTTTCTGACTCCACTGGGACCTCACAGATGGAGCGCCACTCTGCAGCGACCTCACAGAGACGGGCCGCATCCTCTGGGAACCCGCCCTGCTGGACCCTGCCTGCGAAGAGCGCACGATCAGATACTTCACTGAACGACCACAGTCGTCTTCTGTTTTGTCTTTGCAGATGGTGGTGCAGAGCATTCCTCCACCCAAAATGAGGACGATGGATGTACCCCAACCGACATAAATGGCACCGCCGATCTCCCTTCGCTGCGAGTCAGCCATCTGTGGGTTGTAAAATGCTTTCACCACAATGCCAGCCGACCAGGAGACGGGGATCAGGCAGAGAACTCCGGCAACAATCAATGTGACACCAGCTGCTGTGGCAATCCTGGCTTTGAATCTTTTGGATTGGTCCATGAAGATGGTGCACTTTCCTCCGATGAAGGCTAAAACAAGACCCACTGCTCCCAAAAGGATCGACATCACTGTGAATGCCCGAGCGGCCTTCTGATCCGTGCCTAGCGCGAGCATGGACTCGTACGGTTTGCACTGCATTTAGCCTGTGCTTTGGATCACACAGCTCATCCAAATGCCCTCCCACATGATCTCAGAAGTTACAATGGTGGTTCCAATGAAGGCTGTCACATGCCACATTGGCATGAGGCAGGACAGGAGGGCTCCCACCCATCCCAGTAGGGCCAAGGCACTCGCTAGCATGTGCATGCCTAAAGAAGCCGTCAGTTGCAGAAGTTGAAGCTGTAAGTGCTTGTTTTGCCTGAAGTGTAAGACATTTGTTATAATTCTGTTAAGATTCTAAAGTAAATGAATCAGCCCGACGTAGTGTGGTAGCTGTAACGCCCCTGTGGACTGTTTATTGTGGTTTCTTCCCCTTTTGTTGGTTTAGCCCGTATGATCATTAAGTTAATTACCCTCATTGTGCTCACCTGTCTGCCACTAATTATCCACCCTATATCAGTTCCTGTCCATTGTGTTCCAGTTTGTCGGTTATTGTGAATGTTACCCTGAGTGTGTATGTCTCGTCTGCCTTGTTGTCGCTCCATTATGAATCTGCCTTGTTGTGTCTACATTAAATATCATTATTGGAATCCTTGTCGTCCTCGTAGTCCTGCCTGCCTCCACACACCGTGACCGTGACAGAATAACCGACCCCTAAGTAACGTATAGCGGCGTCTTTCCCCTCGTTTGTTTTTCCGGTTTTTCTCAGTTTTAATTTTTTGCCCACCATCTCCCCGCGGTACGGAGCATAAGCCTGAGCCCACCGATGACGGAGAGCCATTTCAAGCCCCGCGGCTGAGAAGAGGATCGCCTCGGATAGTGAACCCAACACGTCAGACCAGGTGCGAGAGCCGGTGACAGTCTGATGAAATTCTAAAGTAACTGAATTGACCCGACGCAGTGTGGTCACAGAATTATTTCATAACTATGGTGTTTTTGTGTTGATTTGCCCGACGTACTGTGGCTAAGTAAACTGGTTTAAAAATATAACATAAAACCCGAAGTAGTGTGGTTGTGTCCGACGTACTGTGACAGTGTTACATTTTTACCGGTTTAGTGTAGTGAAGTGTAAGGCCCGACAGAGTGTGGCTGTGTCCGGAGAAGTGAAAAATTTGGTTTAGAAGCCCGACATAGTGTGGCTGTTTTATTCATTTGTGGCCGAAGCACAGGAGCTGTGAATAATTAGACTAACAGGTATCTTAAAGTAACTAGATAATGTTCAGTCAGTGAAGGAAAAGAAGCCTATTGAATTGCTGAACACAATTCAATAAGATTGTGAAAATGGAAGAGTTGATAGTTAAATACATCGCTAAGCACGGCTCAGTAGGAATGTTTGAGGGGATAGAGAAGGCAGATGACCCCTACGAGTGGGCTATGTCTCAATTAAAAAATTGTCCCAAAATGCCTAAAAACAAAGAGGGAAAAGTTGCGAATGCACTTCAAGCTCTTTTTGCCTCATACAAGGTAACTAGGAAAAGATTAGAAGAAATTAAAACTGAAAACAAGCTGCTAGACATTGTTAAGACAACGAGAGACCTCATCAAAGCTGTGTCTGTTATGCATGTGGAAAGGATGGTCACATAGCAAGGCATTGTTTAGAAAAAGTTAAGAATAAGCATCGAGATGCTGGAGAAAGATGATCCGGTCATCTGAAGGACAAGAAGGCCAGCAAAACCAGTGGAGCCAGGGGACTTCCAGAAGAAAAAGGACTTCAAGAAGGCCAGCAGGGCCAGTGGAGCCAGGGGAGTTCCACAAGAGAAGGGACTTCTTAAAGAACAGAGTGATTATCAGAACCAGAAATTGAGAGATTTCCAGACCTACAAGATCCAGAACTCCAAGCTTAAAAGATCTAGAAATCCTGAGACCCACAATGGCATGGATGGACCTGATGGAACTTCACAAACTGCAACAACAGCTGGAAGGACTTTTCCAAATAGAAATGAATGGACAATGGAAAAGAGAAACAAAGAAATCAAACTATTTTCAGAGACTGTGGACAGCAGTCTTATCACCGAGATGGAAAACAAGAAATGAGAAATGCACAAAGACAGACTCTATGCACATGACACCAGAAAGAGACAAACATATGCATACTCGAATGCAGAACATTGTCTACTGAATGCACACATGTGGACAAAGGACGTCCACACTGAGAGAATGGACACAATGCAAGTGACAAAACTCCATTTGGGTTTATCTGTGAGTGTGATGCTTTGAAAAAAACCGGAGTTTCTGCGCTTTAGTGAAGTGATATACAGCGCGGTGCCGCGTTCACGCGTGCTATTTGTAAGAAATTATAGTCTGCCTCGACCAAACTTCCACTCCAATTAAACTATTCTCCTTTCTCTACAAAGAGCTTAATTATCATAGAGATAATTCTTTCCGATCTCAATAATATGTAAATAGTATCTCCTGAACGTTACTTCGTCAATCGTCACCTATAGCGTAGGAACGGCAGTAGGCCATCAAGAACCATCTGCTGGCAAAAAGGGTACTTGAATATAATTGCTAGAGATTCTAGATAATCCTAACACCTTAACATTTGGTTGTTTCCACCTGAAAGACTACCAAAGATGTGGGAACGGAAGGCTATCACTTTCCGCAATTTACATTTAAGACAACATGTCTAGTGGGAAGATGAACGTAATAGAGTATAAAATGTTTGAGCTTAGGATGTTCGTGGTTCATTCCGACTCCGTTGAACCCAAGGTACTACATGTACTTTGTCACTGCTATGCTGCAATAAACATCTTCATTGAGATCTTCATCGTCCTCATCATTTTTCTTACACCGGTCACGTGATTAGTATCCGGCTTTACTGACAAGATGCGCATGACAATCGCATGCGATTAATTGCACAGCCCTAGAAGCCATCTCGCTGAGGTTCAGTTATACACGTCCACTGCTACACTACGGCCTCTTCGTTCTTCTCACCAGTTAAAGCCTTTTGGAAAGCTTTATGGTGTTTCCTTCTTCAGTCATTCCTGTCTGCAGCTCAGCTTTCACTCTGATGACAGTGATGAGATGTTTATATGCTAAAAAGAGAGAGAATTAATGAGGAGGCGTGTATGGTTAAACAGACCATGCCTCCATTAGTCTGCATGCCAGACTAGACAGATTCCGTCTTCTAGCCTTGGACGATATGGGCGGGTCATGTAAAAGAGGTAGATGGGCTACTGTTTAGTTGGGAATTTGCATTAGACTTCTGAAAAGGGCTCAGGTGTTTGTGCATCACTTGCATTCAGGTATCCAGATGTAGTTTCGATTTTCACGCTTTTGTTTTTCTGTTTGAGGTTTTAGAGATTTGTTTGTAGATCTGACCACCAAGGCAGCCTCTATATCCCATTCATAATTGATGCCATAATCATTTTAATATGTTATAAATGAAAATGAATGAAAGTTCTGTAATTGTCTCACCCTCATGTCGTTTTAAACATATATGACGATCCTCTGTGCAACATAATAGAAGATATTTTGAAGAATGCTGGTAGCCAAACAGTTTTAACTTCCTTGACATCTCAAAATATCAATCATAAGAAAGAAAGTCATATGTGTTTGGAATGATATGTGGGTGAGTAAATTATTACAGAATTCATTTTTGGATAAGTGACGTGACATGTGGCCAAGTATGGTAAACCATACTCGGAATTAGTGCTCTGCATTTATCCCATCCAAAGTGCACACACACAGCAGTGAACACACACACACCATGAACACACACCCGGAGCAGTGGGCAGCCATTTTTTGCTGCGGCGCCCAGGGAGCAGTTGGGGGTTTGGTGCCTTGCTCAAGGGTACCTCGGTCATGGTATTGAAGGTGGGAGAGAGCGCTGTACATTCACTCCCCCCACCCACAATCCCTGCCGGTACCTTTGGGTTACGAGTCCGACTCTAACCATTAGGCCACGAATGATTGGGCTACTATACTGCCATACATTTATGATGCACATAAAATGGAAGACAAGTGTGGTAACTAATTTAAAGGACTAAAAAGTAGGTTTATAAATTGTAAAATTTTAAGTTCTGAATGAATGATTTGAATGCCAAAAAGGATTGTTGTGACTATGTTGCTGCTCACCTGTTTGCTTACTATAGTTTCATGATGCATGATGAGCACAGAATGTTTATCTGAAATATTTTCCTAGAGGTCTTTAAACAACAGTGAAGAGAATACTAAAATTGCTCATTACATTTGGATTTTGTTGTGAGTCAGTCATAGTGTGGAAAATACCTACCAGAAAAAATAAGGTTGGTTTCTTCCTGATGCAATCTCAAGCATGTGAGAATACACACTAGCTCACAATGTTTGAGTGCAATCATTTTTATTAAGTACACATTGCTACATGTCATGAATAATGGCTACCAACTATAGGTGAAACTATGTAAATAACTCTACGAGTTTAATGCAAGATTTTTCAACTTAGCAACAAATGTATGCTATCAATGACTGGCATACATTTTTAATATAGAATAATGCAATGAAAAAATATGTATTATTATACTACTGTTAAAAAAATTGGGGGTCAGTAAATTTTTTAAAGAAGTTAATTCCTTTATTCAGCAGCAAACTCTTTAAATCGATCAAAAGTGAAGACATAATGTTAAAAAAAATTCTATTCCTGATCTTTTGAACTTTCCTTTAATCAAAGAATCATTAATTTTATTTTCTGCATTGCTAAAAAATGATTAAAATAGAAAACAATTATGAAATTTAAACAATATTTCACAATATTAAAGTTTTTACTGTATTTTTGATCAAATAAATGCAGTCTTGGTAAACATAAGAGACTTCTTTTAAAAAAAAACATTAAAAAAAAAACATACCAACCCCAAACTTTTGAATACTGGTTTATATAATGTGAGCAATTACGTCGAATGAAAGACAAAAAATATATATGTTTTGAAAACACAGTGCCATTTGTTGTCAAATTCAACATTACTTTTTGCGCTGAGACAAAACTCAAGTACACAACAGTGATGGAAGCAACAAAATTTCCACTACTAATGAACATATCAGTAGACCTTTCAAAATACATACTTTGATTTGCACATTTCTTCAATTAATATACCATGAAAACATTTTGAATAGGTATAATGCATTTATATTTTGGGGCAATGCACATTCCAATACCCATTTTTTTGTAACATTAATTTGAAGAACTGATTTTCATCTTAAGTTCTAACTGTTGTGTAAATCAGTTCCTCTTCAGTTTACTATCATTTGTTTAATCAATCCTTTTTATACATAAGCTTTGCTGCTGTCCACAGACCTGGCTTTTGAATACATCACATCATGGTGATCATCCTCACGCGGTGGGCACGAGCTGCAGAGGAGTCCTCCACCCAGGAAAAGCAAACCTGCAGAAGCCCAGCCAATGTAAAGCGATTCCCCGAGTTCCCTCCTCTGGCTGTCCACCAACGAAGGGTTGTAGAAGTCCCTGATTATGGTATTCGCAGTCCAGCAGACGGGGATGAGGACAAGAAGTCCAGCGATGATGAAGATGACGCCGCTGGCGATAGCAACCTTCGCTTTAGACACCTCATCATCCACAAAGTTGGTGCACTTTCCTCCTACGATGCTCAGGATGATTCCAAACACTCCAGCGATGATGGCGATGATCACCAAGGCTCTGGCGCCCTGCAGATCTTGAGGAAGAGCCAGCAGAGAGTCGTAGACTTTACACTGCATCTGTCCTGTGCTCTGAACCACACAGTTCATCCATAAACCTTCCCAAAAGTTCTGAGCGGTCACAATGTTGGGTCCAATGAACGCCGTCACCTTCCAGTTGGGCAAGCCACAGACGATGATGCTTCCCAAGAAGCCGAGCGTAGCCAGGCAGATGCCCAAGATTTGACGTCCTGTAGACACCATGTTTCTTAACTTATTGCCTTGAAGGAATGAATTCAGGAAGACGTTGACAATGCAATGTCTCTGTATTGTCATATGTAGCACTCACATATAAGTATGGCTGTCTACAAAAAATGGGGTAGGGAAACCAGTTTTAAGGTCTAACCAGCTAGACTTGTTTCCTCCTACTACTGGTCATGGCGAATGTTAAGCCAAAGCTGCCAAACTAGTTTTGCTCAAATGGACCCGCATTGGAAGCTGGACATGTTTTGATTTAAAACATTTTTTCAAAGTCTAATCGAGCCTGTGTTATGTAAAAAGAAAATCTTTTTAATATATGAATTTGAATGTCTATCATCTCTTTGAGTGTAAATTATAGTAATAAAGTTGACTACAAAAATAAAAACTACTATAACTTATCAGAAAAACATCTCCTTTAAGGCTGGAATACACTACTTGATTTTTCAAATACTTACCGACTTTGTAAATGATTATAGAGGGAAAAACTGGGCATCATATACCAAATGACTGAGGATCACACACTACCAGATTTTCAGGTCATTCCGAACACAACAAACTCACACAGGAGTATGAGCCTTGTTGCTAATAGACGCATGCAAATAGAAATAATTTTGACTCAAAATATCAAATGCGGTTGATATCCTCTGACTGGACAGAGTCATAATCTGTGCCCATCATATACTACGTGGTTTTCTGTAAAACCGGACAACTGTGTAGGCATCCTTTAACATATGACATAAAATAAATATGACTTTATGAAGTCTCATTTGTAGTTTGCAAAAAGAATGCTGTTTCTGCATATTCACCTTCCTGTAGAATTTACTTTAAAGGGATAGTTCACCCAAAAATGAAAATTACCCCATGATTTACTCACCCTCAAGCCATCCTGGTGTATATGACATTCTTCTTTCAGACGAATACAATCGGAGTCATATTAAATAATGTCCAGGCTAATCCATGCTTTATATGGTAGCCCAAAATATGAAGTCCAAAAAATTGCACCCATCCATTATAAAAGAAGTCTGCACGGCTCCGAGGGGTTAATAAAGGCCTTCTGAAGCGACGCGATGCGTTTGTGTAAGAAAAATATCCATATTTACAACTTTATAAATCTTAATCTCTAGCTTCTGCTAACTCTCGTACGCACATTAACGAGAGAGTGGCGTCCAGCGGATGATGTAGGACGTAGGCAAACGCGGTGACGAACGGGGAAGTGACGAACGTGGAAGCGCAGAGGAGAGAGCAAAACAAAACACCGGTCACAAATTAGTAGTACAAAACGAGAATTTGTAAAGAAAAATGTCTGAGGATTTCGATATAAGCCAATAGGACACTGGTTTTCCTTTGCTGTAAACAAAACTTGTTTCTCACGAGACTAGCATATTCTCACCAGAGCTTATGCTACGTCTACGTCCTACGTCATCTGCTGGACGCCACTCTCTCGTGAACGAGCACTACAGTTAGCGGAAGCTAGAGATTAAGGTTTTAGGCTTAAATTTTGGGCTACCATCCACTCCCATTATAAAGCATGAATTTGTATCCCATGTTAAATGTGGTGCCTACAAAATAAATAATAGTAATATAATTGTATATTGCAATTATACTTCCAATTAAAAAACTGAAGTGATCTATTAATATACATAGCGATTTAATTATGTATAGATAAAAAAATAATCAGTATTATAACTGAGCGCAGAAAAATGTGACGTAGTGCACATATGCGAGTTGCATATGACGTAAGCCGATGACTCACAGAAGTGTGAGAGATGTGATTAGCACGAGAACACGAGCCATGCAAAAGTATTAAAAAGGTTTATATGGTTTAAAAAAATTCATTTAAATAAGGTTAAAAACAAACTTATAATACTTGATGGTTGATGATGATGAATCATTTTAGAGTGATGATTGCCGATTTGAGCGCCGATGTTAGCTGATTGTGAAGCTCCCCTGAATCTGAAGCAGGTGTTTAACGAACTGTTAAAAACGGGATTTGATGAGTTATATGTATTTTATTTTATTTGAAAGATGTATTTTAGGTTGCTATGCCTATCGTTGTGTACACTTCAAAGATCGTTTGCATATTTTCTCAGTGTTGATATGAATTATTGTGAAATGTTGAATGATGTGTTCTGTTTAGTTATGAATATTAATTTGCACATCCTCAATATTCTGTTAAGAAGACACTCGTTCCTCATGAAAGTTGAGATGGATGTTTAAACAGTTTAAAGAGCAAGAAAAGTTTAAAAGAAATTGCATTGAATGTTAATGACGCTGTTTTGGTAAAACAGGTCAGGTTTATTGCTTGAGTGAAAATCCCCCCTTGTGGATTTGAGATGGCGAGCCACCCAAACTTGAAATTTTGATTCCTGAACCTGGAAGGATACATCTTTGCTGTGACACGTAGACGATTCATTGCATCAACTTTTCGTTACATCAACTTTTCTTCAGCTGGGAGGACATTTCTGTTTTGCAGGACACTTGTTTGAACTGGTAGGATTTAACTGAATTTGCACTCGCCCACTGGACATCTTAAAGGACATTTTGGACGATTTTCAAAGACAATTAAAAAAAAAGGATCTAACAAGGGTATTTTTGATCGACTGTTATTGAATGCGAGTCAGATGTAAATTTTGGGATTTCCTTTGAACATTTTAGTTGTGATAAAACGTTCCGGTTTGCTTAAATTGTTACTTTGAATTGTGGTTATATGCCGTTGTGCCTTGTTCATGGGATTTTCTTTGGTTTGTCTAAAATAGTGTAAGAAATTGTGAATCTAAAAGCAAAATAGGATAAAAATCCTAAACTCTAAATCCAAAAGACAATGAAGTTTAATAGCTATCGAAACATAGCAAGATCAAATCAAAGGCTTTAAAAATTACTACGACTTAAGAAAACAGAAATAAATTAGATTAAAGTTCTATTTAACAGAAAAAAAAGAAATCAAATCTTATTACCTTTTGTTACAAGAGGGAAAGAAAGACAACATAGAGAATTAATTGGTTGTGCATCAATTTTATTATTATTTTTTGTTTCATTCTGGTCCATGTTGTTTATGTGACTGTTGAATTACAATATATATTTTCAAATTATTCTCTTTACATGGTTGTGTGATTTTATTTACTGCCATCATTAATTCTGTTCTCCACTTACCTAGAAACTGGTCCATTGCTCCAAATTACGTTGAGGGCACTTGTTACATACAATTCTTGGCGAGCCAGCCAGGAGAACAGTGGTAGTAAATATCTTCTGGATGAGTTCCTGAAAAGGGAACAAAACAAGAAAATTAGATTCTGCAGACCTGAGATTACATTAATCCTAAGAAATGATGGATATTGTTGAAAGTGAGAAGGTTAATGTTGCGACCTCAGTGATAGTTCGTGGGTTGACAGGCACTGAGCTTGACGAGGACCTAGTTGAAGTTTTAAACAAACACGGACGTGTTAGTAGACAGCTGAGGGTAGATAACCCACAGTCACCTTTTCATAAAGATGTTATAGTAGAATATGAAAGCTGTTCTGCCCTGGTAACTCTCGAACCTATGTTGCAATGTACTTAAGTACAGTAACGAAGTAAAACTACTCCGTTACTGTCCACCACTGGTTGCCATACACTTTCAGAAGCCCACATAACATATCTTATGTCATAACACTTTTGTCAAGTGCCTATGTACCAGCAGCAACCAAACAAGCAACCTTCTGTTACTTTGCTGAGCTGCAGAAATTAGCAACGATTAGTTGAAGTAAAAAGTACGATCTTATGCTTTGGAATTTAGTGAAGTAAAAGTAAAAGTTACTCAAAATAAAACTACTCCAGTAAAGTACAGATACTTGAAAAATGTACTTAAGTACAGTAACGAAGTAAAACTACTCCGTTACTGTCCACCACTGGTTGCCATACACTTTCAGAAGCCCACATAACATATCTTATGTCATAACACTTTTGTCAAGTGCCTATGTACCAGCAGCAACCAAACAAGCAACCTTCTGTTACTTTGCTGAGCTGCAGAAATTAGCTACGATTAGTGGAAAGACTTTTGAGGAACTTCTGAGAGAACAGTTATCTCAAGCCACTACATCCAGTGATGAAATCGCAACAGATGAGAATGAGCCAAAACTTTCCTTAGAGACTAGTATTCCCATGCATGATCCTCTTACCTCATTCAAGGGAACGAAAAATGTAGAAGGGTGTCAAAGCCCAGAGACTGTACATTTAGTGCTCTTTGAAAAGAGAACTTCAACTTTAGATGTGGCTGATGTAAATCCACCTGAAATCCAGCGTGTGATAGTTGAACACCTAATTAAGAATGAAGGAATCTCCTACATGCATGCGCCTTTCAGACTTTGAGTGTTCTCTGGGAAAATTCCACATCTGAGCACTGAAGTTGATTATAATGCCTGGAGAGGGAGTGTTGAACTGATCCTTCACTTTCTGATTTGCACCGTTCCAGGAAAATATTGGACAGTTTGTTACCTCCAGCATTAGAAATTGTGAGACATTTGGGTGCAACAGCCCCACCTAATGCATACCTTGACATTCTGGATTCTGCCTTCGATGCAGTCGAGGATGGGGATGATCTTTTTGCAAGATTCTTAAACACACTGCAAAATGCAGGAAAAAAGCCCTCCATGTGTCTGCAGCGCTTGCAAGCAGCTCTCTTATGGCTCATTTCCACTGAGCGGTACGGTACAGTACAGTTCAGTACTGTACGATTCGGTACGGGTAACCCTGATCAGGCTTGCATTTCCACTGCCAATAGTACCCTTACTTGGTAGGCGTGGTGTATGCCGGAAAGTAGCGATCGATGATAAAGCGCGACAATGAGCACAACTCTGCCTCTTTTTGTTAAATGTCAGTTTTAATGAACAATAATAGCCATTATAAAAGTATAAGTATAAGAGGCTTATATAAGAGGAAATAAAGACAAAAGCAAACAATTCAGTCAAACGTATGCTACAAAGTCAGCACTGTACTACGGTAAAGTTCAAAATAAATATATAAAGTTAAACATAACTTTGTGCTCAGCCAAAACGGTATGACCAGGAACAAATAATAGATTCATGAGACCACGAATGCCTGTTAAATATAGCCTACCCAAAACGAATTGTATCTCATGTTTAATCACTAGAGACATCAGAACCAGCGGCAAATGTCGGAAGGACTAGCCGAGCTAAGGCTGCTCTATGCGGATACATGAGCACTGAGTGCCCGGTGATCGCCTGGGGCTCCGAAATTGGCATAGCAAATTTTCAAATAGGCGCTGTCTTTATAAATAAACCGCAGATTTGAGTTTTAAACAATTACATTCCTGCCTGAAAAACTCTTAAAACTACATTTCATGACACAATAATATTTAGAAAATTACGCAGGTTTTTGGGCAATGACGTTTCACAAGTCCACAAGAACAGACAAGAATGCATATTGAGAAACGGCTATTGTCTGTGTGAAAATATAAAATTATAAAATACACGGTTATATTTTTTGTGTTTGCGCACTCTGATGTAAATAAGCCCTACACTCATGGACAGCAGAGAGTGGAACAAGTGAAGGAAAAGCTTTATCCCCTTGTATCACGCAAAAGTGACGATTCTAGTCAACCAATCAACGTTCTGCAGTGAGTTTATCTCTCCCCTTTTGGTACCCTTTGCTGTGCTAGGTACCCCAAGGGAAGGGTACCAAAAAAGTGGTACGGTACGGTTTGCTATTTTGGTACTATTCACAACTTCTGACAGTGGAAACTGAAATAATTGCGTACCATACTGTACTGTACCGAACTGTACCGCTCAGTGGAAACGAGCCATTAAAAGCAATAAAAAGAGGTGCCATTTCCAGTGCTGAGGCTGATAAGCAGCTCTTGAAGCAGTTCTGCCGAGGCTGTTGGAATGATGCATTAATATCAACCTTCCAACTTGAGTGTAAACGAGATAGCCCACCTTCATTTTCCAAACTGCTTTTTCAGTTGCGCAGTGAAGAAAATTGACATTCTGCCAAAGAGAGCCACATGCACCAGCATCTGAATGTGCATCATCATAAAGTCAGCTCCAATGCTGTATCCGCAAGCTCTTTTGATTTTGAGCAAGACATGTGAAGGACAAATTATTCAATTTCCCGGTCAAACTCCACATATTAGAAGATTAAACCAAAAAGGTAAACTAGAGATTCCTATTAATGATCTGCTTCTAGACTCCATGCAGAAGAGGCATCATCGGAACGCAAAAAAGAAAGCAGAAATGGAGAAGAAGGGAAGCAGAAGCGACCAGACAGGAGACCGTGGACATGCTCTTGATGGCTAAGGAACTGCTTCGGATAATTCGACAACATGAACGTATAAATAAACGGTTGATGAAAAGGGTTAAACAATTTATTGAAGTTAATGAGTTTAATTTGAAGATGGAAACTTTTATCCAATAGAGAGTTTCAATAGATGCTTTGCAGGAGAGGGATTTTGTATACGCCCTCTTCTATATAATCGAGTGCTTTGTGATTTTGCGGGGCCGAGAAACGGGTGGAGAATACACGCTGTTACTTTCTTGATTTTTGCTTATGAGTTATTGATTTTAATAAAGCGAAGCCATTTGTATATGGTGATTCGATAAACTTTCTTTTAATCAAGACTCCGAGTAATTTATTAAGGGTAACACATTATCTGGATGTAGTTCATAAATCTCCAATACGGGCTTCATAGTGGTAAGAACTCTGCTGAGCTGATCAGGACGTTTTGCTGTGGATCCTGAACTTCACATTATACTTCCCATCAATAAGAGGTAAGGGCTGTATTTGTTCATGACAGCTACAGATGGGGGAAAAGTGTATATGTAAGGTTTATTGGTTCATTAAGAGCGAAATTACTCAACACATGTCATCAGAAGGGAGTGAGATTGCAGATCTAAGGAGGCAAGTCACAAAACTTCAGTCAACTCCATAAACAGAAAGCTAAACAGACTGAGAAAACTCTGTTACTGCAGAATGGTGAGGTGCTCGATTTAAAGAAACCGATTGCAGAACTTCAGAGTCAGTTCACAAAGTTAGAATCCCAGAAGCCTCTAAAGAAAAAAAGAGACCTTTGTGAGACCAAACACACTCACTCTAAGCCCACTCAGCCAACCACTTCAACCATGGCCCAAAAGTCACAATAAAGACCTAAGCCAGGATATGTTTCCGCTGTGGCGAAGATGGACATATTGCATCTGCTTGCGAGAGTGATCCAAATCCATCTTTAGTAAATGAGAAGCATAAGCAGCTGAGGGAACGACCTGTGGGATCATCAGCAGAGTTCAGAGGTCTTGTGGTGGCTTCTGCTGATGCTGTGAGGAATCATTCTCAAAGTCTTGGGGTTTTGATGCCAGAAGATAAGACTTTATTATTCAGAGACAATAAAGCCGAGAGAACTCTGTAGAGCAATCTCTCGAGTCTGTGTCTGGACACTCTTTTATACAGTTTATGCTTTTAAGGCGTGTTCCATATATTTCTTACATCCTGTCGTTGTTTACCTTTTTTTGGCTATGCCTCCAATCTGTTTCCTGCAAGCAGACAGGAGGCCCAAATTTATGTTACTTTAAAAGAAGAGAAACATCATATATTTTTTGTCTCATGTCAAAACAGGATGTGCAGCTTTACCATAAACCGTATGTCTGCACATTCCATTTTCAACTTCACCATATGCAAGCATATGTAATGCAAAAACGTTGCATTCGAATTTTAGGTGTGCGTCAGGCAGCCTTATCAGTGGCGCACGAAATGCGACGACGATGTAAGTGTCATTACTTACGATGTAAGTGAAGTTTTTGCCTCACATGACCTTGATGTTGGGCAAACTGACAAAGTGAAGCACAGCATCAAGCTACATGATGAGACTCCATTCAAACACAGGGCTAGGCCCATACATCCTGATGACTTTGAAGCAGTTCGCCGGCATCTAGAAGAGTTGCTTGAGGCTGGGATTGTCCGATAATCTGAATCATCCTTTTCATCACCTATTGTAGTCGTCAAAAAGAAAAATGGTGATGTGAGGCTGTGTATCGACTATCGTAAATTGAACACACAGACCATAAAGGATGCTTATGCATTACCGAATCTCGAGGAAGCCTTCTCAGCACTCCGTGGATCCAAGTGGTTTTCAGTGCTCGATCTTAAATCTGGCTATTACCAGATTGAGGTTGAGGAGAAGGATAAGTCCAAAACTGCATTTGTTTGTCCCCTGGGGTTCTGGGAGTTCAACCGTATGCCCCAGGGTATAACAAATGCTCCTAGCACATTTAAACGCCTTATGGAGAGGTGTATGGGCGACATTAACCTCACTAAAGTCCTGGTATTCTTGGATGATTTGATCGTATTCTCAGAGATGCTGGAAGACCATGAAACCCACCTTTTGCATGTCCTAAATCGCCTGAAATAGTATGGATTCAAGTTTTCAGTAGAGAAATGTACATTTCTTTAGATCTCTGTTAGGTATTTGGGACATATCGTATTGCAGAATGTCATGGAAACCGATCCTCAGAATATAGTCTATCAAAACCTGGCCAAGTCCCAAAACCCTCAAGGAATTATGTTCTTTCTTAGGGTTTTCTGTCTATTTTCGCCGTTTCATCCAAGACTATGCCAAGATTGCGAAGCCGCTAAACGACTTAACTGTCGGATACCCACCTCTCCGTAAGAACTGTAGAGGCAAAAATAAGAGCACATCCTATCTAAGTCCCAAACTTCCTTTCGGAGGAAGATGGACAGAAAGTTGTCAACAGGCTTTTGACACGCTCATATATACACACACATATACATATATATACACACACATATACATATATATATATATATATATTTGACCTGTTTTTTATTTATTCATCAAAAATAAGAGAAATTCCATGAAATTCCGCATTATACAGTAAATTCCGTTTTTATGACTGGATTCCGCGATTCCGTCCATGTTTTCTGCATTGCGGAAATCATAGGGCCCTACTAATGTTGCAAACTAATATGATAAGCTCATTGTGAGAGTAAAAGACCAGGGCATTTGAACTTTGTGTCAGCACATCATAAATAGAACGAGGCATCAGTTTACTGCATCCAGTGTAGACAACATCACTGATTATAATGGGTTCTATTCTACACCGGACTCGAGCGGCGCGACAAAATAGGTTACATCGGCCACGCGATGTGATGTGACCGATGTGATAAGCATGAGTTCTGGGCCGCGGCGCGGCCGGTATAAGCATTGACTGAATGGCCGCGATCAGCTCCAGTGGCCGTAACACAGACTTTAATGCACTGCAGACGCGAGCCGATGCGCTGTTCAGCTCTAGTCTCTAACGTCACTGAATCTGCTGTTAAAAATGAGCCATCCATTCATCATATCATCATGCAAAACTCAGAATCAGAATCATTGTAATGTGACGATCAAATATAGGTGTGGGTGGATGGCGGGCGGATAATTTGAAGCAGCGGACTTGGGTGAAGTTTGAGCTCATCCGCGCATCTCTACACTACAGTGACCTGGGTCACCAGTAGCAAACAATGGAGCGCGCTCTGCTGGACAAACTAAGTAATTACACCACTCAGAAGCATTTAATCTGCGTAATATGATCTGTAAAAAAAAATGTTCATATCGGTGGCATATTCGCCGATACCGATATATCGGCGACAGGCTCATATTTCGGCCGATAATATCGGCTAAACGATATATCGGTCGGGCTCTACTCATAGAGAAAATTACCACAGCGCCCGTATTAGGGTTTGCTGATCCCAAACTGCCATACGAGTTGCACACTGATTCCAGTACCACTGAGCTAGGTGCTGCACTTTACCAGCAGCAGGGAGGCGAACTGCGTCCAATAGCTTTTGCCAGCCGTGGGCTTTCAAGGAGTGAGGCTCGTTACTCTGCCCATAAGCTTGAGTTCTTAGCTCTGAAATGGGCAGTCACTGAGAAGTTTGCTGATTACCTATATGGAAATCATTTAAAAGTGGTTACAGATAGCAACCCGTTGACTCATGTATTGACATCTGCTAAACTAGACGCAACAAGATACAGATGGCTTTCCGCTCTGTCTACATTCTCCTTCACAATTCAGTACAGGCCGGGAAAACGCAATCTTGATGCGGATGGGCTGTCTAGGCACCTGCATGGAATGCTTACCAATGATAGAGTATCACAGAAAGAGCAGGAGCGTATTAATCAGTTTACCTTGCACCACTCACATGGGGAAAGTGATTCCATATTGGTCCCCACTGATGTAGTCCAAGCTCTCAGTGACAGACATCTGGTATGCTCAGCTGAGGATGGTAATTATCTTCCACTTATTGAGTCCCTTTCTTTGAGTTCAGAAGCAATCCCAGAGACCTATGAGTACTTTGAAGGTCTTACAGTTGTTCCCCAACTGACAGTGCAAGAGCTAAAAGACAAACAAACAGCTGACAAAGCCATACAGGAAGCAATCTTACAACTGGAATCAGAAAAAAACGTTCTTACCTGTACTGAGGGGAGAGCTGCCGGAACTCCCATTCCTTCTGCGAGAGTGGAAAATGTTAGAGTTGAGGGATGGTATTCTTTATAGAAAGAGGGTGGTCTATGAACATACAACTTACCAGCTCATTCTCCCCAAAGATCTGAGGCCTATTGTCATGGAGCAACTGCATGACAACATGGGTAATTTGGGTGTGGAGAGGACCCTTGATCTTGATTGAGCTCGGTTTTATTGGCCAAGGATGGCCACAGACCTGGAGGTGAAGATCAAGACATGTAATAGGTGTGTGTGCAGAAAGATTCCACCTGAAAGAGCAGTGACATTAGCGAATATTCAGGTTTCTAGGCCGCTTGAGTTAGTATGTATGGATTTCCTATCTTTGGAACCAGATCGTACTAATACAAAGGACATCTTGGTGATAACTGATTATTTCACAAAATAAGCTGTAGCGATCCCCATATCAAATCAGAAGGCTAAGACAGTTGCAAAATGCCTTTGGGAAAATTGCATTGTACACTATGGTGTACCTGAAAGGCTTCATAGTGATCAAGGGCCTGATTTTGAGAGTAAGACCATCAAGGAGTTATGCGAGATTGCTGGTATTCGGAAAGTTCGTCAACTGAACACAGTTGAGTATCCTGGGTACTCTGAAAAATGAAGACAAAACCCATTGGAGAGACTTTGTGAAGCCTATTGTGCATGCATATAACTGCACTAAACACGAAACCACAGGATTCACTCCATAAGAGTTAATGTTTAGCCGGCAGCCTAGATTGCCCATAGATCTTGCTTTTAGAGTACCTGCCATAATGATTTCCATTCCCAGTATGTGAAAACTTTGAAAACTCATTTACAAGAGAGTTATGAACTTGCCAGGAAGAATGCAGCAAAGGTTGCAGCAAGGAACAAGACACGGTATGACAAGAGAGTGACAGAGTCTTCATTTGATGTGGGTGATCGAGTTCTTGTCAGAAATGTGCGTCTCTAAGGGGAAGCACAAATTTGCTGATAAATGGGATTCTGAAGTCTACATTGTGGTAAACCGTGCTGGAGAACTTCCTTTTTATACTGTAAAACCAGACGGGAAAGAAGGACCTTTGCGGACACTCCATAGGGACTTATCATTGCCTTGTGGTTTCTTGTCACCCCATGTGGAGGAAAAGAAAATGGCACCCAAGCCGCAAAGAGGACGAGCAGTGCCAGGAAAAGTTAATCAGGAATAGCCCGAGAGTTCAGAGCAATGTCTGGATTTTGATGGAGAGGACAGTGATTACTTTGTTCAAGAATTCGAACCCAGTTCCGAAAACAGTCTAGTGAGATCCGTTTAGGAGTATGAAGTCATTAGAGCACCAAGAGATGTTCCTCTCAAAGATGTCGAACCTGTAATACAGATGCTACCTGATTCAAACCCTGCCAGAGGCAATGTCGTTGATAGTATGCATGATATATACTTACCTGAACCAGGATACTCACCTGAAACTCAGTCTTCCTCTGGACCATCCTCTGTGCACAGTGAATTGATACCTGAAAGGAGAAAGTTGGAAGAGAGAAGTTGTATGTCTGAAACCAGGCAACAAAGTATGAGTTCACCTTCTAATTCTAGAATGGAAAATGAAACTGGCAGAGAACAAAATGGAAAAACCATACCCTATGTTTCAGTGGAAGGAGACAGAGAGGATCCAGTTGAATCTGAAGCACCTGAGGAAGATACAGAGTCAGATGAATGTGAAGCTGGAAGTAGATTAAGGAAGTCCAAAAGGGTGAGACAGAAGTCCAAAAGATTGATTTACCCTGAGTTGGGCAATCCCATGATATCTATTATTCAATCTCTTTTGCCAGGGTTGAACACAGCTTTCATTGAAACCCTAGTAGAGCAACCCAGATCGGTTAAACACCATAAGATGTAAGCCCTAACACTGAGTGCCAGTTATAATCACAATGCAAAGGGACTTGCATAGATTTAAAGAGGGGAGGATGTAACCCATGTTAAATGTGGTGCCTACAACATAAATAATAGTAATATAATTGTACATTGCAATTATACTTCCAATTAAAAAACTGAAGTGATCTATTAATATACATAGCGATTTAATTATGTATAGATAAAAAATTAATCAGTATTATAATTGAGCGCAGAAAAATGTGACGTAGTGCACATATGTGAGTTGCGTATGACATAAACCGATGACTCACGGTAGTGCGAGAGATGGAATAGATAGAAACGAGATGGAAGATAAACATGCTAAGAGATCGTTGAATAAAAATGATGTAGAAATTGATGTAAAAATCAGCAAAGCAGAAGCAAAAAATATTTTTTGTTACGTTGTGTCAAAGGAAGGCAGACGAAGGCAAAAAGGTGCCATTTCAATAAACTTGATTTAATAAATCCAAGCCAGAAAACCACAAGATAACACACAACTAAACTTAAAGTAGAACGGACAAAAGCTAAGGGGAGAACTGAGAATATTTGTAGGGGAACAAACAAAGGAACTGATGAGTTAATGAATCAAAACACAGGTGAACAGAATGACAATTAGGAAACTAAGTAAAACTAGGTCACAGGGGAACAGGTTAACTGAAAACACAATGAAAACCAGGACAAAAACTAAACATAACCCTATTATTAAGCAAGCTGTTATTAAATCTTGGCAACATAAATGGGATACGGAGAAGACAGGTAGACATCTGTATAAAATCCAAAAGAAAGTTGGATTTCAAAATAATGAGACTGTAAGTGATTTTAAAAGAAGAGAAGAAGTAATAATAGCAAGATTAAGATTAGGACATTCATCTTTAGATGGAAACTTACATAAAATCAGGAAACATCCTTCTGTATTATGTAGATCTTGTGGCGAAATTGAAACAGTTGCGCATATTTTATTACAGTGTAGAGCATATAGTAAAGAGAGACAGATGCTGGAAACAAAGATACAATCAGAAGGTGCAAATAATATGACATTAGAACTAATATTAGGTAATAGAAAATTCAGAAGAATGATAATAAGTTATCTAATAGACACGGGAATCTTCATGAGAATATAAGGAATAATTGTATGTAATTTTATTTATTTATTTTTATAAAGCCTTCTCATTGTTACTCCACACTCCAGTTCAGTTGGTGACGGTAATGCACCAAAGGTTGGCTTGCCCACCGCCAATGAACGCTAAAAGAAGAAGAAGAAGAAGTCCGAGAGATGTGATGAGCACGAGAACACGAGAGCGATGCAGAATGATTAAAAATATTTATATGGTTTAAAATTCATTTAAATACGGTTAAAAACAAACTTAAAAATCCTTGATGGTTGATGATGACTCATTTTAGAGTGATGATTGCCAATTTGAGTGCCGATGTTAGCTGATTGTGAAGCTCCCGTGAATCTGAAGCAGTTGTTTAACGAACTGTTAAAAACGGGATTTGGTGAGTTATACTGTATGTATTTTATTTTCTTTGAAAGATGTATTTTAGGTTGCTATGTAGGGCTGAACGATTAATTGCATTTGCGATAATATCGCGATATGAAACAACGCGATTTTTCAATCGCAGAGGCTGCGATTACACGGTCACGTGACACGCGAGAATAAAGCGGTGTGTTCAGGTGCGTTCGACTTGAAGCACCGCTAAAGACGGCAGTCAACGAGAGTAGCCGCTTGCAGTCGAGGGTGGAGTTGAAAACGGAGCCGTCAAGCCGGACACTTTCTGCTCCCGTTCGCCGGTTCAAGTCGGACAAAATTTCTAACCGGCATGCACTGCTTCAAGTCAGCCGCCGATCGGTTTGCGTGGCGCCGCAAGAAGTCGAACGCACCTTGCGATTACACGGTCACGTGACACGCGAGAATAAAGAGGTGTGTTCGACTTGAAGATCAATCGCTGTATGACATCAAAGTACGGCGAGAGAAAGCATTAGGAGACGTCCGCTCTCTTATAGCTCTCCCAGTAGCCTACTTTGATGACACACCGATCGGTCTAAGCAGCGCAGCTTCATGTCGAGCGCGGGCCATCAGCAGAAAAAGAAAAGAAATAAAACAGTAAACAGCCAAAGGACGTAACTTTAGAATGGGAGATGGATTGGTTTGTGAAAGGGAAGAGAAAAGCCATAGATGAAGTCGAACAGACCCAGGCAGGTGCTGGTCATTCAAAAGCTAAATGCAGAAAATATGACGAGGCATATCTTGCTCTCGGCTTCGCGTCGCATCCAGTGTACACAGTGTCACTGAATGGTTTCTACTGTATTTTGCCGCTCGTGACCGGTGTAAACACGGTGTTTAATGTCGTTGGTGAGGAGGAGGAAAGACTGTGTGTGTCCTATGCCTTAGCGGACAGCATGAAACCCACAAAAAAAAAACAAATAAATAACAGAGAGAGAATAATAATAATAAGTTATTCTCTCTATGCTATTTTTCAGTGTTTCAAGTGATGCAGGTGTTTTTTTCCCTGTAGGTTTTTTAAATTAAAAAAGCATACATTTTTCATAAAATTAATTTGTTTAGTGAAATTATTTGGTAGTCTGAGGTGGAATGGGGATTCGGGAAAGGGGGGGCTAATTTTTTTTATAGGTTTAAAGGGGGGCGCGACCAAAAAAGTTTGAGAACCACTGGTCTAAAGTTAACATACTTTTAAGTTGTTTAAAAAGTGCAGAGCACATGTTTACATATGTTTATTACAGTGACTTTGAATTACCTAAAGTAGTGTGTTAAAGCAAAAGATTTGTTTTTATATTTCTGCAATCTACTTTAGTTTGTGTGATTTGTTACTGACTTTCATATTAATGTTTACACCAGGCTTATTTAAACATAATTATTACATGCTTACAAGGTTGGAAGTTCAACAAATCAGTCAATGTACTGTGATTGTAGTTGTTAAATAAAAATGTCATTCATATCAATTCATGCATCACCTAATTTCATCGTAACATATAGGCCTTGCCTACAGAAAAGAACATTTATGTTTAATCTATCTAATATTGTGTTGGTCATACTATACAATGATTTATAGCTTGTCTTTGTTGAATAATACAGAACATAAAGAGCTTTAAAAAAATAATTGCATATTAAATCGCAATTAGATTATTTTCCAAAATCGTTCAGCCCTATTGCTATGCCTATCGTTGTGTACACTTCAAAGATCGTTTGCATATTTTCTCAGTGTTAATATGAATTATTGTGAAATGTTGAATGATGTATTCTGTTTAGTTATGAATATTAATTTGCACATCCTCAATATTCTGTTAAGAAGACACTCCTTGCTCATGAAAGTTGAGATGGATGTTTAAACAGTTTAAAGAGCAAGAAAAGTTTAAAAGAAATTGCATTGAATGTTAATGAAACTGTTTTGGTAAAACAGATCAGGTTTATTGCTTGAGTGAAAAAAAAAAAAAAGACTTTATTCAACAATTCATCTCCTCCACATCACCCTGGTGCCATTTTGGAGAGTATCCGCTGGACGTAAACAGCGTATGCTGTTCTGTGTCAGCTGCGTCACGCCGGATCTGTTTCCTACGTTGTTGTGATTTGATCTGAATGGAAACAGCGTATTTGTGTGACGCAGCTGACACAGAACAGCATACGTTGTTAGCTTCATAATTTTTGAGTTGTGGGTTGAAGCGACCACCCCCACGGAATGCAATTGGGCTAGTTATGAGTAGCAATTGGGCTAGTTATGAGTAGCAATTGGGCTGGTTTTGTTTGGCAGACCTGGCTGTACTTTCTGCATTCATGCTGATAGCTTGTCTTCAAGCAAGCAACATTGGTTAGTGGTCTTACCACAAAAGATATAATCAGCTCAGTATGCTGCTGACGCCAGTAGCACTCACCACATTTCCGTAAGGTTCAGAAATGTAAAAATAAATAAATAGTAGATAACTTCTAATAGCATAGATTACCATATATGGCTGTGTAAATGTTTATTAGTTGAAATATTACAGCCACCCTCTTGCTCTTTTGCTTCTGAAATCTTCATGGGATTTCATCTTTTCATTTTCTGTACTTAGCCAAATATTATTTAAAACATTCTACACAATAATCTTAAATATTCTTGTGACTAATCCTTCAGTTAAACCTGTTTTAAACATAATTTTAATTTGTTTGTATTCTCATTGTGTTCTCTACATTGGAAAAAGTAAAACACAAATAAATGTACATAAAAGAGATCAAGAATTACATTAATTATTAGTATTTATTTGATATTTTCACATTTTGGTCACATTTATATGAAATAAGATAAAATATTTAAAATATTGCTGGTTTGTTACTAGTTGGTAAATCTAAGGCAACCTGAAATCTAAAAAACAAAAAAAGAAAAGTTATATTTATAATCAGAAAACCAATTTTATAAACATAACACAGCTTAATAACTATCTGAACAAACGACTGAACAATATAATAAGTAAAGAAGACATACAACAGATTTAAGAAATGGGGTTCAACAAATATTGGATATTTTTTTTAGCCTGCAAATAAATAGCAAATTGTGACAAAATAAAGAAGAAATATTTTTGTACACTGTTTTTCTGCTGTATAGATTGCACTGCACTGTTCTTTTTAAATCTTCCTTTTATGTCCATTTAATATATAATTTTTCATTTTAGCTAATTTATTTTAATTATAATTTTTAATTTTATTATGATTATGATTTTTCCTTTTTATGATTACTGATTGTTTTAATCCTCTTTCTGTAAACCACTTTGAATTACCATTGTATGAAATTTGCTATATATTAATTAACTTTCCTTGCCTTGCCTATATTATTTAACATATTATAAATCACTAATAAAAAAAGCTCATTTGTGACCATATAAACGCATTTGTACTAACAGTCAGATGTTCACAACAAAAGTTGCACAATCCAAACATCACTTGAGTTACTTAAGGCTTAAAACACATCTGGTCAACATCGGTTGGAGAATGTGCTGATGAGCAGCCCACCACCTACAATCAGCAGAACACCGGCCACCCATCCTACATAGATGGAGGCTCCCAGTTCTCCTTTTCTCCCCGCTATTGCTTGAGGATTATAGAAGTCCACGATGATAACATATGCCGACCAGCTGACAGCAACAAGGCACAGTACACCTGCAACTATAAAGACTGCACCAGCTGCTCTTCCAGTGTTAGTCTTTTTAAGCCGCTCTTCTCTATAAAAGTTGGTGCAGTCGGCTCCAACAACGGACAGTCCAATGGCAACCACACTGACTGCAACAGAGGCACAGATCAAAGCTCGAGCTGCCTGGAGATCTTGAGTAAGAGCCAGGATGGAGTCATACGCTTTGCACTGCATGTGACCGGTGCTCTGTAGGACACAGTTCATCCACAAGCCTTCCCAGAAAACCTGTGCTGTCACGATGTTTGCTCCCACGAAGGCCGTCACTTTCCACATAGGCAATGCACACACCAGGATAGTACCGCACAGGCCCAACACAGCCAGACATACAGCCAAGATTTGTCGTCTCCTCATCTTTTACAGAACAAAGCCAATTCATCTGCAATAAAAGGGAGGAAAAACGTTGTAGTTGTGAGCGCAAACGACTATTGACAAAGTGAATGCTCTTCCTTGTTGTACCTCAGGTATTGGTATTTGAACAAAGAGAAAGCAAAGCAAGGGGAGGAGACCCATATAGAGTTTCCTGCTCAACTTGATTCTTCTAATCAGTAAAGCCACAATAAGGACAGATTCATGGAAAAAGTACAATTCAATTATTTTAAGCAACAGCTAGCCTAAATTGAAAACACTGAAATTGGGCATGGCTTCACCAAAACAATAGTTCATCCAAAATAAAAATTCTAGTTGTGTCCCAAATGATGCACTGTACTCTACGTACTCAACAGTATAGTGTATGAATTATATAAGATTAATTTGTCATCCAACATCAGGAACACTTCCTCATCCAGTATAAAGCTGCGGCAGTTGAGTGCATAAAGTGTCCAACATTATACATTTTAGTTAAGTACATCTTCCAGGCATTTTAAGTGCACTTTTACGTTTTGGAATGTTCAGTGTGAACACACTACTCGCACTATTTATACTAAAAACAGCAGAATAGTGCACAAGTATGCAAATTGGGATGCGCCTTCTGTCTTTATTTACTACTAAACTACCCTAAAGCTCATTCCAAACCTGTATGCGGTTTATTTTTCATTTGTTTTCATAAAACAACAGTTCATAGAGACTATATGCTCCAAAAAATGTTATTTCCAAGTTTTCTGAAGTCATATATAGTTTTATGAACAAATGACACTTTGTAACTATAGAACACTGCAGTAACATATTTTTAGGCTAGCCTGGAGCTTAGCCCTGGTTCCCTTTGACAAAAGTTTTTTTTTTAATTATTGCTGAAAATGAGGTCTGTGACAAACAACTTTTGTGAATTTTAAAAAGCTAAATGAAGGCTGTAAACAAACTATACCACCGTTACATGACTAAGCTTCCATCAACTCTTTATTTAAACAAATGTTTTCCCTGAAGGTTTTGAGTTCCCGTTCAGTGCGATGTTTAATGCCCCCAACAACCTCTCATTTAGCCACTTGTTAGCAACCAACCTTTTCAAGACAAGAGCTTAAAACACTCACACACACAAGGATTACTGATGTATATGTCTTTGAATAAAACTGCAAAGCTCTTAGTTTGTTAACCACAGTCGTTATCTCAGGCATTTAAACAAAAACCCATTTAAAAAAAAAAACATTGACTTCAGGACAATGAAACTGGAAGTGTAAAATGCAAACTAATTTCCTGGTTTTTGCCTACAAATATACATAATTCTATTCTGATAATTTTCACTTGCCCTGCAGCTATTAAGTATGGCTCCTATGGTGCAGGTTTCAAATCATGATATGTTAATGTCAAACCTCTGGGCCAGCTGCATTATCTGCTTAGACTAAAAAGTTACTCATCTTTTTTTACTTCAGGACTGGTCATAACTTTAACGTCAGTTGCAAAAAGGTAGATTGGTCTGATTTGAATCTAAAAAGAAAGACTGATTACCCCTTTGGCTAACAGACTTAACAGGTTTGCACAACTGCCCCTGCAAGAGCCACATCTGATTTGAGATTTAGCATCTTTCATCGAAAGCAACATACAAATGGGGTGGGGGTGTAACACCAAGCTAGCTTACATATGGATTTTGAAAACTTTGCCTTATGCATGCCATGAGGTTGAATTTGAGAATCACTAGATCTTA
>NW_015554093.1:454594-479595 GCF_001515605.1 Sinocyclocheilus anshuiensis | reverse complement strand
AAAAAAAAAAAAAAAAAAAAAAAAAAAAAAAAAAAAAAAAAAAAAAAAAAAAAAAAAAAAAAAAAAAGCCTTTTCCCTCCCACCATCCAAATACAGATCTTTATTGCTGCATTTGGCGCTTGATGGGAAAAAATAAAAATAAAGTAGCCCCAGCATTGTAATGGATTGGTACAAAAGCACACATGCACTTTCAGGAAACAAACATGGTGGCACTACCCTTCCAAAAAATGAAATTAAGTTGCCACGGAAATGGGCCATACTAGGACTTTTTTAAAAGCGTACCGTACCGGCCCAATTTTGGGTTTTTGTCCCGTGTCTAGAACCGGACCGCAAAAATTTAAAATGTAAAGAATCCTAAAGATGGCTGTGCACTTAAGTTTATAGAAACTTTATAAAAAATAAAAAAAAAAATAAAAAAATAAATTTAAATACCCACAAATAAAAAAAATTACAATAAAAACACATTTGTTAAAATAGTCATGCAAGAACAAAGTAAAACGTTCAAATCTCTTCCTTCAACAAACAGGAGAATTAATTCCAGTCCAGAAAGTCTTAGTCTCACACATAGGCTCCTGGAGCAGACCTCGGCGCAGAGTACTTCACGGAATAACCGCGACCGTCACTCTTCGGGCACTGGCAACACAGAAGCCCTCCACCGATGATCAGCAGCCCAGACGCACCCCAGCCGATGAACAGCGATGCTCCCAGCTCCCGCTTCTGAGCCTCAGACAGAATGGGGTTGTAGAAGTCTCTGATGACTGTGTGCGCGCACCAGCAGACCGGGATCAGGCACAGAACGCCACCCACCAGGAAGAATACGCCGGCCACGACCCCCACTTTAGCCTTTGCATCCTGATCGTCAATGCAGTTGGTGCACTTGCCTCCAGCGACAGCCAGAATAACTCCCAAGGAGGTCACGAGAATGGAGATGATAACAAGAGCTCGAGCGGCCTGGAGATCTTGTGGTAGCGCCAGCATGGAGTCATAGACCTTGCACTGCATCTGCCCTGTGCTCTGCTGCACGCAGTTCATCCAAAGGCCTTCCCAGAAGATCTGTGCGGTCACGATGTTGTTGCCAATAAACGCCGTCACTTTCCACATGGGGAGCGCGCAGATAATGATATCTCCCAACAAGCCGATGACCGCGAGGGCAGTGGCCAAAATCTGAAACCCAGCAGATGCCATTATACTTTCGTGTTAGTATGCAAAGTAGCAGACCCTATCACCTGAATGGCCGATGCAATTATTTATAGTGCGTGGTTTGTAATGTGATTTGATGCAGCTGGTCAGTATTTCCCGCTCTTTCCTCCTAATTAATTTCAAAAACAAGGCTGTCTGGAATAACAAACCACGGACATAATCATATAATTTGCACGTGGCTCATGTCCCCACCAATTTATTGAAATTCGATCTTGTTCCATTCACTTTTTAAAAGCCTCTGAAAGGCCTAACGCACTGAAAATGCATGATTCTTCATGATTTAAACATGTAACGCAAGATACATTTGCATAGGCCACATAGACTCACAAATCGGGGTTTATAATAAATAATAGCAAATGATATATATATATATATATATATATATATATAAATGATGAATTTATATATAAATTTATATATAAATGGTGAATTTACTGAAAGGCTTAAAGAAAAAATTGAATAGAAATTTAATTACCTCATTATTGCGAGATTTGTCTCAGTGTATGGTTTTCTGAACATATTCTTAAGGCTATCATTGTGATCTTTTAATAATTAAAATAACATTTTATTATCAAAGAAAATTTATTATTATTATCACAATATTTTTTCTCCCTTGTTGAAGTGAAAAAGCAGAACAGAAACAGATGTTTGCTTTTTATTTTTCTTAAATGATGCTCACACAAAACACACTTTTTTATATCACGACCAGCCATTTTTGCCCCTGACAGGGAAGAGAATAACTGTTGAATAAAGTGGTTATTTTTGCTTTCTTTTTGTACAAAAAGTATTCTTGTAGCTTCATAACACTGCGGTTGAACCACTGTCACATGGACTATTTTAAGGATGTCCTGGCCTTGAACGTGTCAGTTGCGTTGCTGTCTCAGGGTTAGAAAGCGCTCGGATTGAATCAAAAATACCTCAATTTGTGTTCTGAAGATGAACGAAGGTCTTACGGGTTTGGAACGACATGAGGGTGAGTAATTAATTACAGAATTTTTATTTTTGGTTGAACTATACTTTTAAGTCAGTGGCTACGTCACTTTGAGAGTAAAAAACACACAAATTTAATGCATTAATACATTTTCCGCATTGTTTTCCAAGGAAATTTGCACCTTGCAATTGCAATGTCGTTTTCTGATGATTTTTTTTGTACATTTTATTTATTTGAGAAATTATATATCTGTCATTTTTTCTGTCATTTCTATATAATTTGTTTTTTAGTTTGTATTTACAAACATTTAGAATTGTGTTGTGCATTTCTAATAAGAGATGTGTTCGCTGTTGTATTTTAAAGTTAAAAAGTTGTCTCTGCATGTCCATCAGTGGCATGACGTTTTTTAACACCGAGTAACTTAAATGTAATTTTATAGGAAAAAAAGAGATTTCATGTTTAAAAGTTATTTCACAGTTAAGTTTTTTTTAATCCACTTTCAGTGTGTTAATTGTTTTAAACATTAACTGAAATGTCATTTAGACAGAATTCTGGAATCTCTGTATATGATTTCAACATGTTTTACGATTATTTGTTCATTTTCAAGGGACAATATGGAACAAAATGTGTTATTTATTTGGTTGAATGTGCTATTGCACATAAGTTGAGAAAATATGCCACATTAAGTTAAATTAACTTAAATTTTAGTACAGATAAATTTAAAATGTAAGTTAACATATTTCAACTAAACTTTTCAAGTCAAGGTTACTTGAAATAAGTAGTTGGTTCAACTATTTTATTATGTCAACTAAACTTTTTAGAAATAAAAGTAAATAAAAACTTAGTCAAAGCAAAAATATAACTAAAAAAATGTAAGTTGAGTGAACACATTTTTTTTACAGTGCGGAGTTTGACATATATAATTTTTTTTCACTAACATTTCCAACAAATCAAACTAAATACATAATTTAAAATGTTTGTGACTTTAAGAGTAAAGCGTCCTTGTGTGTTTTATTGCATACATTGTTAGACAGATTAAGTGAATTTGTTAGAATGGGAAATGTTTTTAACACTTTATTTATTAAGATTTTCCAATTACAAAACATTGAAACACGTTATCAGTAATGTTATTAAAAACACAAACAGAAGAAACAAAAACAGGAAAACAAATGAAATAACAAAAAACATGCAGACACGAAAGTGTGTATCATGCCATAAATATGTAAGGGTTGTGAAGTGTTTTAGGAGTTTATATGACCAAAAGAGACCCAAATAAATATATATATATTTTTTAAACGAATCACGTCCAAAACCACATCCCTTTTTTTGCTTCTCAAATCCAGTTCGTTGTTCAAATCCCCAAATCCCACCCCGAGGAGTTGGGGAGTCTGCATATAAACCCTCTCAGTCAATAAAAACGAGGGGTGACGGGACGAAAAGAACCATGGCATCTTTGGGGTTGCAGATTTTAGGAGTTGCCCTTTCGTTTGTTGGGTTGCTGGGGTCTATTATAACCTGCGTCCTTCCTATGTGGAGGGTTACAGCTTTCATTGGCAACAACATCGTGACGGCGCAGATAATTTGGGAGGGACTGTGGATGGTCTGTGTGGTTCAGAGCACGGGGCACATGCAGTGCAAAGTCTACGATTCAATGCTCGCCCTGTCCCCGGACCTGCAAGCCGCGCGCGCTTTGCTTGTCCTCTCCATCGTGCTCTCTGTCTTCGGCATTCTCCTGGCGGTTGTAGGAGGGAAATGCACCACCTGTATCGAGAACAAAGCCTCGAAGGCAAGAGTTGTCATATTTGCAGGGGTGTTTTTCATCATTAGTGGACTGCTGTGTCTCACACCCGTCTCCTGGTCGGCGCACACCATTATCCGGGATTTCTACAACCCGCTCGTGTCTGACGTGCAGAGACGGGAGCTCGGGGCGTCGCTCTACACGGGCTGGGCCGCCGCGGGGCTGCTGTTCAACGGGGGCGCGATACTGTGCTGCCAGTGCCAGCAGAAAGAGGAACGAGCATTCGTCCCCAAATACCCGGCACCGAAATCAAACGCATCGGAAAAAGAATATGTGTGAAGAACATTTAAAACAACATCAGAACTTTTGTATGCTTTTCATTTGTATTATAAACAAGTTTTCTATAACTGACATTATGTAGGCTACAGTTAATCCAGTGGTATAACCTAGCAATCTATATGAATGTAGGTCTACATGTTAATACAAGTAAAAATAATTAATTAATTAATCGCCATAATCAAATAATGGTCAAGTCACGCAAATTTTTTTGTCTGTTGCTGTTAGAATGCAGCATTAATAGCCTATTACAAATGCAGTATTATAAATAAAAAAAAAAGACTTATTACCACCTCTTAGATGATTAACAAGTTTTCTGCCATATTGATCATTTATGTGTGGGGCGCAGAGCTATGACTGTTCAGAGATTGTATTGTAAACAAACAAAAAAACGTGTAAAGAATTGTTATATTTTGCCATTATGTTTTATCTAAAAAATAATAATAAAACATTATAGCAATATAAAAAAAAAAACAGTTTATAGGGTGTGTGGCAAGAATGCCAGTTTATTATCAACATAAATAAATAAAAATACAAAATGAAACCCATCTAGACCGTGATGACTTGATGTTTTCATTTCTTATATTTTAATTTTATTTATATTAAGTCCAAATTCATCATATTTGTACAAAATATTTTTATCTTGGAAAATGTTTGAAAATGTTTTTGATTGCTTTTATAAACTCACATGCACTTCATATTTTTAAGTGACATTAATCATTTTTAAAAATGTATCTGACATTAATACACAAATTACCAACATTACACACGGCATGTTTAAAACAGATTTTAAAATATTTCTCCTTTTTATAATCTCAGACATCCTTATTTGTCACTGACCCATAAAAATGAATAAACACTTATTTGTCATTTATTTCTACTTTTGTTTTTCCTGGACAGAATGCTCATTCCTGTTTTAAATAGATGTAGCAAGACTCTGTAATTAATGCTTGTACTTGTTTGATTTTGCACAGTAGTTGGAGTGCAAAGAGTTTCTCCCTGGCGACGATAATATCTTATCCTTTGTATGCATGGGTACAAAAGCAGCGGCACAAAACAGCAGCTGTGGAATGGTCAACAGAGGAGTGTTCACGCAGTGTTAAGCGTGTGTGTACATGAAAGAAAAAATAGTTTCAAAGCTAACATATAGAGATGTTCATGATCAGTCACTCAAACATCATTTTATTCTCATCACTTTTTTATTGTAAACAAACAATTGTGAACTTATTTTCATCAGCTTTCATTCGGTCATTTTCATTTACCAAATGTCAAAAGTCATGATAGTTTGCGTGATAGTCTATTTCAGTCATTTTGCACAGTACTTGCCACATATCTTAAAGGTTACTCTCACACGTAATCCATTGCTGGGGTAACAGATCTGGCAGGGCTGTATTTGGCTGCCACGTAGGGCCTATTGTCATTGGACGGGCAGTTCCAACAAAGAAGCCCACCACCCAGCAACAAGAGGCCTCCAGATCCCCAGCCTATATAAAGACAGGCTCCCAGCTCTCGCCGCTGGGCTGCTGTTACTAAAGGGTTGTAGAAGTCCCTGATAAGAGTGTGTGCAGACCAGCACACGGGTATCAGGACCAGAAAGCCAGCGATGATTAAAACCACCCCTGAAACGATGCACGCTCTGGCTTTGGCTGCTTCATCCTCCAAGCAGTTGGTGCACTTTCCTCCAACCATGGCCATCAGGAATCCAAAGATGCCCACCATGATGGAGATGATAACCATGGCTCTGGAAGCCTGCAGGTTTTGCGATAGAGCCAACATGGAGTCGTAGACTTTACACTGCATCTGTCCGGTGCTCTGAACCACACAGCTCATCCATAGACCTTCCCAGATGATTTGTGCCGTGACGATGTTCACTCCAACAAAGGCTGTGACCCTCCACATTGGCATGCCACAGGTGATAATGGTCCCCAGCCAGCCTATCATGGCAAGCATGATGCCCAGGATCTGGATGCCTTGAGATGCCATTGTTGCTGGACACAGGTCACTTTATGGAATTGCCTAAAGTGTCTGAGAGGTTTTAATTGTAAGGGTTTTATAGTCCTCAAACTTTGGGCGGAGTTCAAGCACAAAAAGCAAAAAGAAAACCAGATATTTGATATTCTTTGACTATTGTTTGAAGTGTATGAAGAGCTAGATAACACAAGACACCTTCTGGCAGTTCAAATGAATTTGAAAAAAGGAAGAAAAAATCAAAGCACTAAACTCTACATCTGTACTGGTGAAGGAATTACTAAATTTCAATTTAAGAAAATCAACACAGGTAATGCATTCTGGAAAATTAAGTGTTGATATAAATATGATCACTTAATTTCCTAGAATATATAAGTATAAAATAATTTTCTATAAGTCGTATTTTAAAAATATCTTAGACATACTGTAAAACAAGTGAAAGTATTCATGCAAAGTTTCACAAACATTGTTTTTTCTGGTAAAAAATTAGCAACACATTTGTGTGGTAATTCGTAACTATTTTGCGTTTTGGCAAATTGGTGGCTAACTCGTATAAATTCGAATGATCTAATGTGTATGTTTTCATACAATCTTGCACCAGAAAAATCGTAAGTTTCTGTACAAATAACATTGTACAAATTCATACAAAATCACCTCATAAAATAGTAAGGTTTTCTCATGATATTGAATTGAAAACTCCTAATCAGTGTAATTCTACTTCCTTACATTCAAATTCGAATTTTAATAATGCATCCTGTTTGCTACCACAATTCAAATTTGAATTCTGAATGGTGCACAAGCCCGGTTGCAATTGGCGTTCACAATGGCAAATTTCACTTGTTTTGTGGAAGAAAAAAACAAAAACAAATGGTCCATAATTTGTCTAATTAATAGCAGTTTGGAAACACAAGCCAAACCTCAGATCAGGGATGCGTTCAGCCCTGACAAAATGGCGCAAAACGTTTTTTAAAGGAAATGGTGGTGCGTTGAACACCCTGTTCTGATGACGCAAGAGTTGCAACTATGGCAGCTGAGAAGGCCATTATTTGTGTTCTTTTTGAATAATTTTCGGAGCCTGATGAAATCGGTAGGCTATAAATGCGTGTTTAATACTGCAAAATACGCTCGATGTTACAGTCACTGCCCTTGCCGTCCAGAATAAAAGAGAACATCCCAATCGAGTGAAGGGATTTGTGGAAACTGTGGTTCCTAATTATTGTGATCCAACATTTGCCTCGCATTTCAGGATGAAAAGACAAACATTTCAGGTGAAGGATAATCCACTTCTTCCGATGATGTGTTATGATCTATATGACCGTATTATTTTTATTGTGAGTATTATCGTTATTGCTGATCACTGTTGTTGTGCTATGCTATTGTAATATTTACCATTGTACAATCAGATGAGTATAGAAAAGTTTATTAACGTGTCACTCCACAATACAATAGCAAAATATATAAATATGTATAGTATTTTTATGTTACATTATTAATCAATGTCTAGCACACCTTCCTAAGGAAAGGATATGGACCAGAAGACATTGCAATTACTAAATGATATTTAGACAGACTTAAAGAAGTTCCAGATCTATACTTGTGCTCTTATTATTTCAGTTATTTTTGCCTTTAATGTAAATAAACATGTGCAAACAATATACTTGCTCTTGTGAATTTATTTTTATGTTAATTACATTGTGCAAGCTGTCTCTTTAATACCGCGTTGGTTTATATACATGTTGCTGCTGATTGGGCTGACATTTTTGACACACCCACTAAACAAGAGAAAACGTATCTCAAACCCCGTTGCGTACCGGAGCACACCGTTTCCAGGAAACATGTCGTTCAACCCGGAAACTGTAGCAAAACGTTGCGCACCGGTTTGAGCTTGAACTTGCCCCATGTTTAGCCTTGGCTTATTATTCGCATTGACTCTGAAAAAGAACCTGAAAAACCACACCTGTTCTGGATTTGTCGTTTGACAACTCCCTCAAAGAATGTTTTGTAAACGGGGACTCTTTTGAAATCTTTTAATTGCCACAGGGTCGGTGACACATAATGGAGGGCTGCAATATGACACCCGTGTTAACGCCCATGCAAATGCATTTTATACAGTTAATAGACAGTTGTGATACAAATATATATATATATATTTTCCCCTTTGGACATAAGTTATATCAGATAAAAATTGATGTACAAAACAGTAATATTTACAAAATCATAAAAGTTCAAATACTTGAAAAAATTAAAATACATATTAAATAGGGGGAAAAAAAACACATCAAACATGACAAATGGTTTGAGAGGAAAAATTGATCATAAGACAGATTTCAGATTAGCCTCCTTTAACTGCAGAGGTTTTTTTAATGTGGTTCCCCATTTTCCTCATTTTCTTATATGTAGAAAATATTTAGAAAACTTGTAGCATCAGTGTTTAATTGACTGCTTTTCAAGTCCTTGTGATACCTGCTGCAAACTCTTTTTGAGCCGCTACATCCTGATCAAACCAAGACTGTAAACATTATAGGCACTATAGAGTTCATTTCAGAGTTCATCATTTACACAAAGTTCTTGCCGGATGGTGCAGAAGCTGCAGACCGAGGTGGAGCGTTATATTTGGCTGTGTATTTTCCCGTTTCCTCCTTTGGTGGGCAGTTGCAGCAGAGCAAACCTCCCCCGATGATCAACAGAGCAGCGGCTCCCCAGCCCATGTATAGAGCTGCTCCCAGCTCTCTCTTCTGTGCTTGGTTGACCAAGGGGTTGTAGAATTCCTGGATGATGACGTGTGCCGTCCAACACACTGGGATCAGACACAGCACTCCAGCAATGATGAAAATCACACCAGCAGTGATACCGACCTTAGATTTGGCACTCTCGTCTTCAACGCAATTGGTGCATTTGCCTCCAGCCAAGGCCAGCATGATGCCCAGGATCCCAATCACGATGGAAATGATGGTGAGGGCACGGGCAGCCTGAAGGTCTGAGGAAAGGGCCAGCATGGAGTCGTAGACTTTACACTGCATCTGTCCGGTGCTCTGCACAACGCAGTTCATCCAGATTCCCTCCCATGAAGTCTGTGCCGTGATGATGTTACTACCAATGAAAGCTGTGACTTTCCACATGGGAATAGCACAGACCACAATGACACCGATCCATCCTATGATGGCCAGGGCGGTGCCCAGTAACTGAAGCCCAGCAGACACCATGATTTTTGTCTCTTGTTAGTCTCTTGAGGTGGCTCTCTTTGCACTGCTTACAGGTGTATGTCTCAGAAAGGCTGCGTGCTGATGCTTTAAAGGAGCCTGTAAAGCTTTGGGGGAGGGATTTCTGTAGATTGACTCGCTCTGCTGGTTTTGTAGTTACTTCATGGGGTGTGACTAAGCCAAGGCTTGAATGAGTCGCTGCCATGACATTTTTTGTTGCGGACGCAGTACCTTATATGGCTTTCTCAAAATATTATTAACCCTTAAAAATGTAAATATCTATGTAAAAATCTATAGAGGGATCAGTAAAATATACCAAGAACATGTGCATTGCACTACTAAGAAAAAAAAAGTTTTTTTTTTTTTTTCAAGGACAGAATATAAGACATGAAGTGCCGCTGACAGGAAGTAATCATGTTCCCGGGGGACACAAAACAATGTATTGGAACTACTTTTGGAAATTGTTGTGGGATCTTAGAACTCATCACTTAGTGAACTAATATCAATAAATGTAAATTAACTCATATAAAAAGTATTATTCAATTAAATAAAAAATGACATTAATGTATACAGTGGGTACGGAAAGTATTCAGTAGGACCATGTGATATTTCAGTTTTTCTTTTTTAATAAATCTGCAAAAATGTCAACGATTCTGTGTTTTTCTGTCAATGTGGGGTGCTGTGTGTACATTAATGAGGAAAAAAAATTAACTTAAATGATTTTAGCAAATGGCTGCAATATAACAAGGAGTGAAAAATTGAAGGGGGTCTGAATACTTTCCGTACCCACTGTACATTTTGTTTTTTTGTTTTTACCTTTTATTTTACCTTTTTAATTATAACTTTTATATTTTTTTGATTATTTAATTTTTATAAATAAAATTATTAAATAAAAATATCGATATAATAAGCATATATAATATTTATAATCAATTTAGATATTTTATAGTTAAATTTTAAATATATTTATTTACACAATTGTAAACAATACACATAAACAATATATTCTAATTTTGTTCTAATATATATATATATATATATATATATATATTACAAATGCGGTGCAGGATTTACTTTGAAACTATTTTCACTCAGAAATTGCTCAAATAATTACAAAGTAGAAAGACTGAAATAGTATTTTTTTGTAATATGTACACAATACTCTTTGTTTTATTTACAACATTTTTTATTTATTTATTTATTTTTAGAGTGTATAGGGAATTGTGTCCACAGCAAGGACCATTATCATATTTTTCTCTTTAGGTTTGTGCTTTGTGCTCCCTCATGGTCTACAAAGTATTAAGAAAGTGGCAACTGGTTTCATATGACACAATAGAGACATGGAGAAGTTTTCCCGAGGTTGTAGATCACTGACCATTGTCTCATCACACTCAATTCAGGTCAAAGATATCTCAAGTAAAACTTTGTTACTTCTGGATATGACACATGTAACAAATGCTATATTGACTTAGTGTCTTACTCAGTACGTTAGCAATTCCCATGGCAACTATTTCTCAAGAGTTCCCTGACATTGTGCCTCAGTGAGGGGGAGGAGCAGCCTGAATGCACCTGTACCCACCTGAGCTGGTCAGACCAGTTCCTGCTGGAGCACAGATGAAATGTTGACACTGCGTCTGGGCAAGACTGAACAGCTCATCACAGATCCTTGCATCAATAAGCCTGTTCAACTGACAATAACAGAGAATAATCAAATCTTGACAACACAGTTTGTGTTTATGTGTGTACATATAGGCTACATGCTGCTTTAATAAAGCAAGGAGAAAAAAATGAGAAACAAACTTCATTGTTATCCATAACATGAAGCCTCATTTACAAAGAGACGGGAATGAGTTGATATTGTTCCTCAATGAGAACACATTGCTTATGCTATGAATAACAAATATATCTGAATGGGAGGAACTATATTACATTATGCATAAAATATACTATCATAGCTATATTTACTTAGTGTCTTACTCAGCACGTTAGCAATTCCCATGGCAACTATTTCTCAAGAGTTCCCTGACATTGTGCCTCAGTGAGGGGGAGGAGCAGCCCAAATGCACCTGTACCCACCTGAGCAGGTCAAAGCGGTTTCTGCTGGAGCACACGTGAAATGTTGACACTTTGTCTGGGCAAGACTGAACAGCTCATCACAGATCGTCACATCAACAAGCCTGTTTAACTGACAATAACAGAGAATAATCAAATCTTGTAGACAACACAGTTTGTGTTTCTGTGCGTGTATATAAGCTACACGCTGCTCTAATAAAGCAAGGAGAAAAAATGAGAAACAATTTCATTCTTATCCACAACATGAAGCCTCATTTACAAAGAGAAGTGAATGAGTTGAAATTGTTCCTAAGTGAGAACACATGATTACGCTGTGAACAACAACTATAAAAGATCTGAATGGGAGGAACAAAAATATATTACATTATACATGCAGTTTAAATGTTTCTAGCATAGTTATATGTTGTGGCATAAATAGCAAAAATAAATAAATAAAGGTGTAATACAAAATAATGTATTCATTCACTTTAGAAGGTGTAATGCAGTCTTATAATTATCTTAACTGAAGAATAATATTAAGGCCAGTATGATGTCCCGACTTGGCAAAGGGTGTGTTTGTGTTATCCTTGTTTTTTTAAATCTTCACCATCACATTCAGAAAAATTAACAAGATATTTGAGTCAACAGAGACACTCTTGCTCATTGATAAGGGGCTGTTTCACATGGGATTGGTTCTGAGAAAGCTGTAAGCCTTGAACTCAATAGATAAACATAACCTTTTTGAGACAAATCATGGAATGTTGAACCATTTCAACTTTCCAACTTACTGATGGGTGTTAATCGTATGAGCAATATGAATATGGCATATATATAAGCAACACAAAATCAACATTTAAGGAATTTAGTGGATGCTGCATTTACAACAAAAAATGCTTTAATGTCACTTGTGATACTGCTGAGATTGCAAGCAGAATGCAATTCAGAAAGTTAACCTACATTTTCACATATACAAACAGTATTACTTAATACAGCTTAATAGTATGACATAATACTTTAAAAAATTTTCATGTTCACAATGTATTACATGTGATTGACACTGTTTTGTATTGTAAATGTATGCCCACTAGTGGCTACATATGTAATTGCATTGAAGACTGAAGACCGAGATCAGTGATGCAGCTTGTCCAACGCACACGTGTTTCGTCGTTTTATTGTTTTATTATTGCTTTATTTATTCAAGTTCTATCACATACGTCACCTCAAAACTCGCAATGAGGGTCGGTTCTGTTCCTTCTTGTGTAACAACCAGCTCCGAAACCGAAAACAAGGAGGAGAAACGGGAAAACAAACCATCTTCAAACTTTTGATAATTTATTGATATCATTTGTGGTGAAAGTGTCTTTCAGACCCCCTGTAAACGTTTAGTCCGTTTTTTGTTGTTGTTGTTTTGTTTTTTGGCGAAGAGAGAAATGTATGCCTCCTGTGCCAGTTGTCTCTTTATGTTCACATGCAGTTTAAATTATGTAATTAGATAGATAGATAGATAGATAGATAGATAGATAGATTAGTACTGCAACCAAAAGCTAGTAAAATGTTGTAAAAACGTATTGTGCTTGCTGGGTCATGGAAGTAGAAAGGTGATTCCAGCTGTTTAAAAAGAAAATAAACAATTAAAAAATAATACTAATAATAAAAACATTAATTCTACTCAGGAAATAATTACAAATACTGCAAGTAAAGTGGCCAATGGAGTGCCACAGGAATCAGTTCTCTTTAAAAGAACAATATCTTCCCACTGAAACTCATTAGTCATCAACATCATGGTGCCTCACAGAAACTCATTTCAATATTATCAGTGTTCTCTGAGAAGGAAGTAGGCCAACACACTGCAAATGATGTCATGTTCACCTATCAAACACAGACCAGTTTCAGGCACTCTTGTGAAAACATGGCAATAACTATTTCTTCTCTTTTATTTTTACTTCACATAAAAGGTTATATGGGTTTGGCATTTGTACTAAAAAGCTCTCTGGGTGTGTCCGTGTTGAGAACCACAGTTTTTATTGAATGTCCATTAAAATGTTTATTAAGTTCCTCATATCAAATAGGTTGTTTATGAACTTGGTGGATTAATCAAATGTTTACTAATTCAGAGTCTGGTTTAAACACATCACTGTATGTATTTACATGAAATTTCCCATGTGCATTCATTGCACTGTAAGTCTTTACATGTGTCAGATATCATTAAACAGATGACCCTCTCTGTTGTCTCTGAAGTTGTCTTATCAGGAAAGCATTAATTAGCAAATACACAAATCCTACATTCTACAGGCCAAAAGATATTAAGTAGCCTATAAACAAAACAAGCTAAAACGACTAAATACAGTAGAATAAATGAACCATTAGAGGAAGCAGATTAATAAATAAAATGTCAATTTAAATTTTTTTTTTTATAATTTTGAAGGGGACAAATAACACTTTATGGTATATAATGATGCTTTGGACAATTCTGTTACACCAAATACACAAAATAATGATCTTTAAAAAAGCATCATATGACCCCTTTAATTCATCTTCACCCCCATGATAATTCTGTGAAAGCCACACATTAAGAGCTTTAACATTTGTCTGGTTTTGGTATTGATAAGTATTTAATATCAATGTCATGATAAAAGCATGAGTAAAGTTTTGGCCTTTTGGTTTAACAACTTCGTTATACTTTTGTAAGCAGTAACATTCATTTTCAACATTGCCACACATTCCTGCTTTCATAAGTGTGTAGACATCTGAAGAATCGTGTCTTTTTCTCCAAAGTGAACAAAGCTTGAACTGTAATACACATTGACATAATATGATAGGTCACCACAGTTTCACTTTATCTGCTCTCTCTCAGCATGTTTTGCATTTTTAAACTAAAACGGTCTAACCTCCTCATTTACGCACATATGGACGTAGCCTATCAGTTCATAGTTTCACTTCCCGTGTACACTTGTTTTTGGGTTGCATCACTAAATTTAATCCTTATACAGCCAGGACATGGGCATCTGAAATATTCTAAATATGGCTGGATTTTATGGCCTGCAATCATAGTTGGCCTAGATTGCTACCAGGACTTTGAATTCAGTAGTTTGTGTTTACGTATAGGCCTACTGCTTACTATTGAAGAAGGAAGACTTTGTGAGACAGTAAATCGCTACTGTATTTTACTGAGGAAGTTTATAAACAACAACAGCAATGTTTTTCCAGATTATTTCCACATTCCTTGTATGTTTTAAATATTAAGAAACATATAAAATGTTATGAACTGTGAGACATGGAAACTGTGATACATTTGTTTTTGTTTATTAAAAATATATATTATTTCTTCAATAATATATATGTATATATTTAATTTTTTTGTGCATTTTTAAAATGTAAAAAAAAAAAAAATCAATTTTCCTCACTTGGATTTACTGTATGGCTTTAAAAAAAAACTAGCAGTGTATCAAGTCATATAATTTGATCATTTTTAATCAGTAGATGTGAGCAGTTTTTTTAGGTGAACTGTTCTTTAAGACTTCAGTATGCATGCATTATGTCCTACTCTAAATTTTTACATTACGTTGTTAATGATTGTCCATTAAAGAGCATTTTTTTTACATGTCTACCTTGGGTTATCTATTAACATCGACAAATAGTCCCAACCTTTGGTTTAAGCAAACTTTTACCGGAAGCTACATTGTCTAAGTGCTACACAGAAAGGAGCTCCCATTTTTTATGAGGACGCTAACCAATACCAAGATTGCGTCTTATCATCTGATGTCAGAACCCAGGTAAGTCAGCCCTTTTCTCAGAACAAGGGGAAGTTTCTACCAGGACAGAACATTCCAGCCGTCCTTGAAGAGGAGATTCAGTGTGTCAACAACACCCACCTCCATGCTTCAGTGGTCCTTTGCTGATTTTGGAGATTCCTGATGTAATTGTCTGAAGGACTTGTAGAGACAAACAGTGAGCCTCAGTGAACGCAAGAGAGATTTTGAGGGAGTTTGAAAGGAGAAAGTGTGGAGACATGGCGGCTTTCGGTCTGGAGTTAGTGGGAGTCACTCTCTCGGTTCTTGGCTGGCTCCTCAGCATTGTGTGCTGTGCTTTGCCCATGTGGAGGGTCACCGCGTTCATCGGCACCAACATTGTCACGGCGCAGGTCTACTGGCAGGGAATCTGGATGAGCTGTGTGGTTCAGAGTACTGGACAGATGCAGTGTAAAGTCTACGACTCCATGTTGGCTCTTCCTGCAGACCTACAGGCGGCTCGCGCTCTGGTGGTGGTGTCCATCATCTTGGGTGTCCTTGCGCTCTTTGTCGCTATAGTGGGGGCCAAGTGCACTAACTGCATTGAGGATGAAGGAGCCAAAGCCCGTGTGATGATCAGCTCTGGTGCCGCTTTCATAACAGCCGCAGTCATGCAGCTTATTCCTGTGTCCTGGTCAGCGCACACCGTTATTTTGGAGTTCTACAGTCCAGTTATTCCAGAAGCTCAGAAGATGGAAATAGGGGCATCGCTGTACCTTGGCTGGGCTGCCGCGGCACTGTTGCTGGTTGGGGGCTCCATCCTGTGCTGCAGTTGCCCACCGAAAGATGAGACGAGGTACCCGCCACAAAGTCGTATCGCCTACTCAGCTCACCACTCAATGGCTCCAAGTACCTACAACAAGAGAGACTATGTCTGAGGACATCAGAAGACTTTTGATTTTTACTGTCTGTCTTTCATTGAAAGATAATTGTGACATGTGAGTTGGAGGTAACTCAAAATTTTGTTTACTTTTTCTCCACGTGAATATTTCTATATGCTGTTGTTTTGTCCAATCAGTGTCCATTGTCACTCCACACTTTTTAGATACACTTTAGCACCACTTGCATAAATCATGTGTAGTATGTTGTTTTCTGTATGTTTTAAATCAAATTTGTAAGTTGATTTATAATGGGAAAACGTCAGTGGTTTTATTTTTGTTGTCTTGTGTGCTTTCATTTACCATTTTTACTTTATTTTTATTTTTAAAGTAATATTTTTATACTTTCATTTAAAGTATTTCATTTAGAGTAGTAATGGCTTAAAACAAAATGGAAAATATTGTGCTAATATGTTTATACTTAGCTTGAATTACAATCAACTCTGTTAATGTTTAGTTGTGTTTATGGTTTATTTCAGTGGCATTCTCATTCTCTGAAACCCTGTTAAAAATCGGATGGACAACTGTCTAGATATGGAAAATATCTACACAGCAGCTTTGGCCTTTAGCAATGATCAACAGCCAGATATTTTTTTCTACAGCCTGTCTGTGCGTGTTACAAAATAAAATACAAGTGGATGTAGCAAAACTGACAAAAGGGAAACATGTTTTGTTTCTCTCATCTGACCAGACTGGATTTAGCCTCTAAATTCAAGTTCCACTGGACAACACAACAGAGAATATATGAGACTATGTGCAGGCACCTCCCAAAATGTTGTCAGATTATTGTGCAAGTTTGTGTGTTTGTTGTTGTTGTTTATCACTGAATAATTAGAACATGTATTTGAATAAGTATAACTGATTTATAACTTCTTGGTTAATAAAAAAAATAACACCAATAAATTAAAAAATCTCCATGTCTTCATTTCAGATCTTTGATAATTTGTTGATTTTGAGGGCTTTCCACTCTACGTGCTTGCCCCTGATATATCTTTTTAAACATCGAGTACTTTTACCCCTGGGTTAAGCAACATTTCACATGGTAACCGTGTAAAACAGTGGGGTGCTATAATGTTTTAGCAACTACTTATAAAACAAAGCGCGCTTACCTCATTACATATTCATGAGCTTAGTACGTCGCAGAAACCTGCATGCGTACAGCGACGGCGAATGCGGTAACTATGGAGAAAAGACTACATTTGTTAACCTTTGTAGGTTTTACGCGATTTCAAGCAGCTAGCGCTTCTTTACGTGGCAAATCTGGCGACATTTTAATCGATATATAAGCAGATTTTAAAACAGGTCGCGCCCCTGTCACGAGCTGTAGGCCTAGTAGACCAAATATTCGCCTATTATCGACCTCATATGTGCACTGGGCTACTGCACGCCTAAATCGTATGACTAAAGGGTATAATAAACAGATTAGTAAAGGCTATCATTTGAATGAGGTATAACGAAAATGTTAGCAAAAATATTATAATACAAATCTTCAATAATCAGAGAAATCCAACTCAACAGCTTCACGTAGGCATGAGTGAATAAAAACTTAGCAGTGTTATTGCTTTAGTTGACACTTGGACCGGTAAAAGTGAATGCTTCTTAATATGCATTTCACCAGTTCATTTGGTAATTTGTTCATTTTGCAATTTTACAACTAAGTTTAATCAAGGTATAGACGCCATATTTGATGCAAAAAAAAGAGGCTGTTTGGGGGACGGAGGTTCTCGTTGTACTGTCTGACTTCACGTCCGTTTTTCCACATCCTTTGTTTTCTGAAGTTTTATGTTCTCTAGAATTATGTTTTGGGAAGACATGCCAATAATGCAGTTTCCTCACATTATAGGACTCTTCTATGAAATAGCATATCCTGATTAGTTACGTCACTAAAGCCAGTTGCTCTTGATTTATGATGCTGTAGACTAAGAGGAAACGAAGTCAACAATAACGATTTTTCTGTACATCTGTTAAAACCAATACTCATACAAAAAAAAAAAAACTCTTTTGAAAATGAAATAAAATCAATTCATCAATGCTGTCTTGAATCTTAAGAAAGTTCATATACAACATCACTAATGTCTTCACAGTGTGAAATAATAAGTGTGATTCAGGCGAAATATTAGCCCTCTTCTCCACCCCCTTGATTATTGATTTGTGCTTGCAGGTGCTTTTTCCTGGTTGAGCCTGTTTCTCTACACCACACAATGTTAGTAGGAATTGGATTACAAGGGAAAGCGAATACCAACATATTGTTCTTCTCCCCGCAGTAGCCATAGCAGGCAGGTGACTTGCACAAACCTGTATCACATCCCCGTCATCACGTTAAGGTCCTCCTCCACTCGCACCTGTCTCTTTGGGAATATAAAGGCTGTTTGGCTTCACAGCACTTTCACAGGCTACACAAAGAAAGAAAGAACTGGGACGCATACATCTGTATTGACATCTCAGCACTAGGTAAATGACATTCCTCCCTCTATTTTTTAATCTTCTGGTAGTACAGCTTTTATTTGTGTATGATATTCACGACTAAGCTATATCTCCTTTTCCTAGGTTAAAAAAGTACGCCTAAAAGTCACCATGTCGATGGGAATGGAGATCGGGGGCATTGCCCTGGGCATTATCGGTTGGATCATTAGTATTGTCACTTGCGCTCTTCCAATGTGGCGTGTCTCAGCCTTTGTTGGCGCAAACATCGTCACGGCACAAGTCATCTGGGAGGGTTTATGGATGAATTGTGTCGTACAGAGCACCGGACAGATGCAGTGCAAGGTCTATGACTCCATGCTGGCTCTATCGCAGGACCTTCAGGCTTCCAGAGCCATGTCGGTCATTGCCATCATCTTGGCCATCCTGGGCGTGTTGATCTCCATCATGGGCGCCAAATGCACCAACTGTATCGAGGATGAAGCATCCAAGGCTAAAGTGATGATCGTCTCTGGTGTGATGTTCATTATTGCCGGCATCCTGGAGCTCATTCCGGCGGCATGGGTGGCACACCAAACCATTCGGGACTTCTACAACCCGTTACTGACCACCGCTCAGCAAAGAGAGCTTGGGGCATCCATCTACATAGGGTTTGCCGCTGCTGCTCTGTTACTGATTGGAGGAGCAATGCTGTGCTGCACCTGTCCTCCACAGGAGAAGAAGTACAAGTCACCAAGAATGGGCTACTCCGCTCCACGCTCCGTCAATGGTGGATATGACAGGAAGGACTATGTTTAAAAATGGTTTTCTTGTAGAAAAATATGAGCAAAGAAGAATTAGAAGGATTTGAAGATCTCACAGAAAGGGTGGAGATGCTTCTGAAAGGACTCCGCAATGAAGGGTCATATGATGCTGTCAATATTTGCTTTTTGTCTGTTTAAGACTGACGTGTGTGTGTGTGTTAAGGGCTGGTTTCGTAGGTCTACCTGTCAGGGATTTTGTGTTTATACATTTCATGTTTTATAATGTTTTTAATATGCTGTTGTTTAAATTTTCCTGTTTTTTGTTCAGCTGTTCTTTTTGTGTGTGTGTGTGTGTGTGTGTGTGTGCGCCATTTGATACCCAAAGGTCAAAATTTGTCAAAATGTATTCTTTGTTCTTTGTAAGCAGATATGAATAGGCAGAGAGATATTATATGTAACAGAGACAGAGACATTTTTTAGGAAAACAGTCGCTGCTTCAGTCTGATGGCTTTTCTATCACTTATGTATTTTGACCGGAAGAGGAAGACTTTACTCTTTACATGTATTTGCTTATGAAAATTTCACTGGACAAAGACACTGAATATGTATTTTGTTTTGTTTTTGCTTTTAGATTTTAGTTCTTGAGGTTGTACGTCATCGCCTTTCTGTATATTTTACTTCAAACTTTATGTACACTCTTAAAAATAAAGGTGCTTCACGATGCCATAGAAGAATCTTTTTGTCTAAATGGTTCCATAAAGAGCCTTTAACATCTGAAGAACCTTTCTGTTTCACAAAAGGTTCTTTGTGGCAAAAGAAGGTTCTTCAGATTATAAAAAGGTAAGAAAGAGATGGTTCTTTAAAGAACCTTTGACTGAATGGTTCTTTGTGGAACCAAAAATGGTTCTTCTATGGCATCGCTTGAAGAACCTTTTGAAGCACCTTTATTTTTAAGAGTACAATTGTTTTATTATTCATAGATATTTTACAGAGTTAAGAGACACTGTTGAGTGTATTTTCTAGATAACCATTTAAGTACTGTGACTGATATTAAAATTTAATCAAAATTGAATGTGCAGAAAAGTTAAATAGTACAATAGTAGGTATATAAAACAAATGGTCAGTTACAGCACACAATAGACTGTTGGAGCGGTTGTACCTGTTCGGCATATTGTTGTACATTTGGGGGAGTAATGTGAATACACATTCTGAGAGCGACCACTCAATTTACAAACCTTAGGCAAGCTATAATTGTTTGCTATAGGTGGTGACAGACTGATCCGACCAAAACCGGTCTGAATGACTGGAAAGGGGAAGAGGGATGGTGATTAAAAAGAAAACGTATAAAGCAAAAAATGTTTAGTTTACTATATGCATATACTGAATGTCTGTACCTAATTCTATTGTAAATTCAACAAAACTGCAATAAAAACAATTGAAGCACAAGTTACATTATTCCTGGTAATTCTTGGTAAAGAATTCATTCTTGGCAATTTTTGGTGGAGTTTATTTGAAGCATAAAATATATAACCATAGGTTGAAATGGAGACTCTGGGTTGTGAATTCTATTACAAAGTCAGGCATCAGGCCATGAAACTGTGGTGAGTTGCAAACACATAACCCTAAGGGATATTAATACAAGCCTGCGCTCTGTAATGCTTTTGCCATAGAGACAATGCCTCTCAAGGTGACGCCCTCTTCTCCACCTGTCAGAGGGGGAGGGTAAACTCCACAAAGGAAAATGACTCACCTGGTGTGTTTGCTGTAAGGCTTATTCAATGCAAAGCTATTCAATTCTCATCTAGAATATATAGAGCATTTCTGTAATTATACATTTTATTATTATTACATTTACAAGCTTATATTTGTGCTTTTTGCCTGCATGTTGAACAAATCCATTTTAACAACAATAAGTAAACTGTTGGGTAGAATTAAACGAATTGCTGCTGTTTTTGGTGTAGAAATTGAGGAAGAGTTTAAAGTGTTTTCTACTGAAAACTGTAATTTAGAGAGATCATTGTTGAGATCCATTTCAGGGCAAACATGAAGACAAACAGAAAGATTACCCAGAACAAAGATTTATATATGCTGTATGCTCTGCTATTGTATTAATCAACAGATCATATTGTTCCAACAACACCACCTCCAAGAATATTTACTTTTCATACTGAGAAACATATTTGTCACACACTCTTTTAAGAAAAGACTGTAAAAATAGTGTGCAGTATACAGTGTTTGTGTGAAGCAACTTTCCGTATTGATTTTTTACTGGTGTTTTCCTTGTATTTTGAATTTCACATTGCACTGTGGTAATGTGAGTAAAATGTAAGTAAACTACTGGCAGAAAATAACCAGTGCCCTTCCTGTTTTTCTACTGATTTTTTGTTCTCCATACAGTGCATACTTGTTTTAATTATTCACTGATTTAAAAAAAAAATATCCACAGTTGAGTATTGTGTAGAATAATTTTTCTAACATATATTCAACTGAAATTATGTATTTTGTAAATCTATAAATGATTCATTATATTCAACAAGGATTAATCATATTCTGTTAATTACATCTACTTCATCTACACTTTATATAATGTGCTAAATCATTTAAGAATTACAATTTCATAAATAACATTTCAGAAAGCAAATCCATTAATAAAGAGGATGAATACTAATCATAATTCTCTCAGCCTGCAGTGTTGTTCATCTCAGGAATGTGAAGTGAAGGTTTCCTCCCCTGGTGGGAGAAGGTTACAGACAAACGAATGTGTATCAATTTTCTCTCATTCTTTCCAGTCAACAGACTGACTCTTTTACAAAAGGAATGTTATGCAACCTATGCAACATAATCTATCTTGCCAAATAAAAATGAAACAATATAAATGATAATCAGAGGGCAAATTTCAGTTCTGGTATTTTCTTCACCTTCTCCTCCCTAATTAATGCATTATTATGTTTGATTACAGCTATTATTCACTCATTTAATGTAAAAACTACAGAAGACAGGTTCAAGGTCAAGGATCAAGATCAGATATGCAATGGAAAGATTTCTTTATCATAATATTTTTCCATTCACACGCTCTAAAAAATGCTGGGTTAAATATAACCCAGCGCTGAGTTAAAAAGGGACAAACCCAGCTATTGGGTTGTTTTGACCCAGCGATTGGGATCAAAACAACCCAACCGCTGGGTCAAAACAACCCAATAGCTGGGGTTGTCCCTTTTTAACCCAGCATTTTTTAGAGTGCATTTTAAGATAAACACAAACAAAACAAAAAATCTGTATGTGTTCCATAAAGGTGGTGATGTGATGTCACAATTCATTCTGCCCCTTTGAGTTTCTAAAGGAACCTAACTACATTATTAGTGTAAAATGGGTGCAGGGTAATATTGAGCCACAAGAAATCACAGCTGGTTGAAGGTTAGGTGGAATGCAGTAGCTTACGGTATGTGTTCACTGTTCAGTTGATTATAGTTTTACACAACATAAAAAGCTTGACAGATTTCTTGAGAGCTGAGATGTGTTCCCCAATTGTAAGCTGTTTTGGATAAAAGCATCTGCAATATCTCAGATTTATAATTGAAAACATGGATTTTCTTGTTTGTAGCTACATCTGGACCTAATTGTTGTTGTTCTTCTTCTTTTTATTTTTCTTCTTCTTGTTATTGTTGTTGTTTATTATATGAAGGCAACTGTTATTATAATATATATATGATATACTATATTTCTCAATAACCAGTATTATTACTAATAAATGTTTCCCCACAGTGATATGACAATATAGTTTTGTAAACACTGTGAAAGTTTGCAGGATCTTGAAAACGACACGGATTTTCCTGGAGATATCTAATTGAAGAATATGGAATTATGTTACAAAGGCTGTTCTAGTTCACCTGCAGTGTCGAAAATGAAGCCTGTGACACGTCACGTGACCGAAACCGTATCAGGCGAGATTTTGCTTATGTTTACTGAAAATGCCTGGCGGAAGTCTGCTTTAAATGTCAGACGGTCAGTTCCGTGAGCTTTAGGCTACTTCGAAAATGAAGGACATTTCCCTCTTAAATCCCATACAGTGGCATAGCAGAAACATGTTTATTTAATGGGGGCAAATTAGACTTTTACGTCCAATATAGCCTCTTTGTACTTTTTAAATGTATTTAGGCTAATGTGTATTGTTGTGTGTTCGTAGTCTCATATTCATTCCCAGCCAGGTGTCAAATAAATTCACTTTTACATTTTTTAAATCCCAAGATCACGTGATCATAAACTGCCAAATAACTTATCTGCAGTGATCTTCCAATGTTCAGTTCCAGACCCGTGAACGTCTGCTCTGATAAAACAGGTATCTTGCTCTGATCTTTTAAAATTTATTCAAATGTATTAATGTATACATGCATTAATCGTTTACAAAATAAAAAGAAGGACCAGGAAACTTTACTCAAGCCTTTACAGTTAGGCTATAATAAATATAGGCTAACTATGTCACCATACACAATGAGTAAAATATTTGGTCCAAAACAGATTTCACTAGGCTATAGTACATTTACAACTTATTTACATCAGTTTAAAAGTAAATCCCATTCATTTCCTAGGGCCTTTAAAATAGAAAAAAATGGCCTGTTACATGAACATACCAAATAATTTCAGAGATCAATATGCATCAAATACGCTATTATTCAGCAGTGCAATCTAACATTTTATTTTTTCCTATTTTTTTCCTCATTGTGTGTCCTTTCTGCATGTGTCCTCACCATGGTTACCGTGAGCTGCTTTATCCCCACTGCTGGGTTGCCTATGGCAGCAGGAGACATGGAGGAGGATGAAGCTCTCACTCTGTCACTTTCTCTTTAGATGCACAGAAACAAATGGCAGTTGGCCCTCTTAAGTTGTCTGAAATAAGAGAGGGGAATGTGAAAGCGGTTAACCCTAAATAACCTTCATTGACAAAACAAGGGTGTAGCTACAGTATGTCCTGTAAATGTGGGAAAACATGTTTAATTGGTTACGTTGAACCAAGAAAGGTATACAAACTACATGCAAGCCATTAAATGTTCCCAACAAAATATGTATTAAAGTACTCAGTGTAATTAATTGTCTTTAAACTTCCCATAATGTTTCATTTGAGGATCTGGTTGATAACACTGAAAGCTTCTTCTTTTAATTTTCTACTGCCTATTATTGTTTTGCGGTGGAATATTTGGTCTTGTGTCCATTTAGTCACGCCATTGTGTGTAGACTTCCCCTTAAAGGGGTCATATGATGCGATTTCAATTTTTCCTTTCTCTTTGAAGTGTTACAAGCTCTTGGTGCATAAAGAAGATCTGTAAAGTTGCAAAGACTAAAGTCTCAAATCCAAAGAGATATTCTTTATAAAAGTTAAGAGTCAACCATGCCTACCTAAAACGGCTTGTTCTAACACGCCCCCACATATCTACGTCACGATGTGGGAAGATTTGCATAACGCCGCCCAAATGTTCACGCAAAGAAAGAAGGCGTAACTTTTATTCTCGCTGTAGTATTGTTGCTGCCGCCGCCATGTCGTGAAGGCGCTGTGTGTTTTGTTGTGAAAGCAAAACTACTTTGTTTGGCCTTCCAAAAGAGGACGATATCCGCTTCGCCATGCCATGCAAACCCGCCGGCCGCTCCTTCGTCGAATCCGCCGGCCTCTGCTCACTCTAGCTCGCCGTGTGTGACGCTGTGTTTCGTTGTGAAAGCGAAACTACTTTGTTTGGCCTTCCAAAAGAGGACACGA
>NW_015554093.1:447703-454433 GCF_001515605.1 Sinocyclocheilus anshuiensis | reverse complement strand
TATTTGAACCTTAAACCGCAAAAACACATTTCATTACACCAAATACACAAAATAATGTTTTTTTTTAGCAACATCGTATGACCCCTTTAACGTAGCTTTCCGCATGTCAAATCAGGCCCTCTTTGTTTGTGGGGCAAAGTTAAATTATATTAAAAATTGTCAGGTCTAATTCAAGGGTCATTGTATTGGAAAGGTTCGTGCCAGTTCTGTTATTGAGAACGTCGGTGGGAGCTTGTTTGTGATGAAGATATGAGAATCTTTCTCATCCATCTCACAGTCTACATTCAAATGGCCTTTGCAACATTTATATGCAGAATTGATGTCAGCTGATAAAATTAAAATACAAAACTTCTGTTCTCATTAGCTTAGACAGAGGTGTTTTAACATAATCCTAAATATTATCACTGAAAATATTCAAGTGATAAAGTTTGATTTAAAATGATATTGTTTAATCATAAATGTCTAGATGCTAAAAGCAATTTATCTGAATTAAGATGCTATTAATTATTAACTGAATTAACCCTCATGTTGTGCTATTTTGACCCTGAGAGGATTTTCTTTTCCAAAATGCTATCACATTGCACTCAAAATTACTGACTTTGCTCTCACAATGTACACCACCGTCATCAAACAACAAAAAGGATGATTTTTTTAATTAATATTGAATCCAGTATTTAGAAATAATATAGCAAACATTTATAAGCAATTTTTGTAGGCTTGGAACACCAAATTAGATTAAGGATTTTCAGAAAAAAAAAAGGGTTAAAACAGTCCTACTGTATAGAGCTTATCCTAATGTAAGTTTAAAACGTTTTCATTTAAATTGTTTTGCTTCAGTTCTTTTCCTTGGAATGCATGAAAGCGATTGCCCAAACGTATTATAAGTTAGTCGTGGTCTGTGGCGCCACTATCTGGTAATACTGGTCCGTGCTTATTGATTTGTCCAGAATAGGTAGGCTATATTTTTCTCTCTGTTTTATCTGTCCCTACTTTAATTGATTGTTTAATTGTACGTGTATATGTCATACACTAAATATTATTTCCAAAGTTGTGGTGTTTGAATTTTGTCTTCTTTTTTTTCTTCTTTTGATATTTTATGGCGGGCGGTTGGCAAACCAGTTTATGGTGCATATTCCGCCACCTACTGAGATGGAATGTGAGGCACTGATCAAGGTGGAAAAAAAACATATCTCTATTTTATCATACAATTTAGATTTTTTTTTTTTTTCAAGAAATTTATAAGAGCTTTATGTGTTTATTAGAACTATTTAATATATTCTGCAAAGTAAGAGAATTTATGCCAGCAGATTTTAATTCCTCTTTTAATTGAAATCTTTCATTTTCAAATGCCCTACAATTTATCAGCACATGTTCTGCTGTTTCAGGAAGTCCACAATGATTACATTGACCGGATTCATGTTTTCCTATCATTCCTGGAGTGCTTTATTAAGAGCAGAGTGTCTGAAATGCAGTGGTGGACGAAGTACACAAATCAAGTACTTGATATATTATAAGGAGTAACGATATGTTTTATGAAATGTAGTGAAGTAAAAAGTACGATCTTATGCTTTGGAATTTAGTGAAGAAAAAGTAAAAGTTACTCAAAATAAAACTACTCCAGTAAAGTACAGATACTTGAAAAATTTACTTAAGTACAGTAACGAAGTAAAACTACTCCGTTACTGTCCACCACTGCTGAAATGTCACTATCTTTGCAGGCATATAGACGCACGACGTAGTGACATCACGAACAGGCTGGGCTGTCGTTCTGCTGTGTTGCCATGACCGTTTATTTTATGCTTCTTCAGGTTGGTTTTTTTCCCATTTAGTTGCTTATAGATATATTATACACGAATCTTACAATTTCATATGAATACAGTCACGTTTTTAGGATTCGTAGTGTTTTCAAACTACGCGAATGATGTGTAAATGCGTATCAGTATAGGTGTAAGTGCATTGATTTAAATCATTGATTTAGCTGGCTTGTTGTATTATGTTAAACATTTGAACTGTTTTTGCAAAATAATTGAAAATACATTTTAGCTTCAGATAAATGCATTTTAACAGTATTTAGTGTATGTTTTGTTCACGTTTTAAATTAATGATGCAACGTTCATTCTTTATTTTATTTTTCCAGAGAGATCTGGCAACACTGTCGAGAGGTTTCCCTGGTGTTAGCTAAACAACATCACGACCTTTGAAGTGGCTAACCCCGGTCGAATGAATGAAGTCCGGACACAGGTTTTAGCATGTCAAATTTTGCTATGAGTTCCCTGTGCCGTATTTTAACCAGTGGAGTGTATTGCAGCCCGTCGTCGTGTTTATCCGTAAAGGGACTACGGGATTTTTGCAGCGGAGTCTCGACCGCGGACCGCGCTGGCAGTGACAGCGTGCGAGCCGCCAGGTGTTGCACCTTTAATGTTCTGGTCCAAATACTGTTAATTACACTATGCATGTGTGAGAGAGGGTTACTGCATTAAAAAGTTCCTTACTTTGTTTTAAAGTGGATATCTCCGCATTCTGTACCGCATTAGCAAATTAGCCAGTTGTAGGTAGTTTTATTAAGAAAAAAAGGAGCGTAAAAACCGAAGCAAAAATGTTTAATTAAACATATCATGTTCAGTTTTGGCTAATTACATGTGATGGTCACATAAATTAAGTTATACATTTGATAGAGCCCTATTGTTATGATTCTTTAAACAAGGCCATGTGTCTAGTCAACACATATCTTAAAACAAAGTGAATGAAATCATGATCTCTTATGAAAGCAAGCTGTCATAGTTGTCATTGTTTTGATTGTGTGATAGTCTTCATCTTTGTCTGCTTTGCTCTCTCTTAGCCCTGTAAGTTTGACCTACGATGTGTTTGATGGGAAAGGAGACAGCACGCCATTGGTGTTTCTTCATGGCTTATTTGGGAGCAAATCAAACTTTCACTCCATAGCCAAGTCCCTGGTACAGCGGACTGGCAGGAAGGTATGCTTCTGGTTTCTCCAGTGGTTTAGAGTTGCTGTGGGCTTCAGGAGAGTCTGCGAGTGTTCTAACTGTACTTTGTCTAGTTAGGTGCTGACAGTAGATGCTCGCAATCATGGCAAAAGCCCACACAGTCCTGTCTTGACCTACAAAGCAATGACTCACGATCTGACGCATCTGCTTGGACAGCTGCACATTGGGAAGTGTGTCCTAATTGGACACAGCATGGGTGGCAAGGTTGCAATGACAACAGCTTTGTCACAGGTATTAAATGCTGTATAATTTGTTTAGTGCTTGTTTGTATCTTATTAGGCCATCCTATTAGACCAAGGGTCAATGACATGACAATCATGACAATGTATTAATTTATACAGTGACTTGAATAGATCGTTTTTAAATTTATGAATTAAAATTCATTCTGATCTTGTTAAGGGGCATGAAGTCAAAAACTGCATGGTAATACAGTTGTCATCATATCATAATGAAGATAAAAGACTCATTTAAAGGGGTCATATGATGCGATTTCAATTTTTCCTTTCTCTTTGGAGTGTTACAAGCTCTTGCTGCGTAAAGAAGATCTGTAAAGTTGCAAAGACTAAAGTCTCAAATCCAAAGAGATATTCTTTATAAAAGTTAAGAGTCAGCCATGCCTACCTAAAACAGCTTGTTCTAACACGCCCCCACATATCTACGTCACGATGTGGGAAGATTTGCATAACGCCGCCCAAATGTTCACGCAAAGAAAGAAGGCGTAACTTTTATTCTCGCTGTAGTATTGTTTGGCCTTCCAAAAGAGGACAATATCCGCTCACTCAAGCCGCCGGCTCTTTTGGAAGGACACGACTAGAAATCAGTGGTTAAGTTGTATTTACAACACTGTTCCAAAACAGTTCAACCCAAATATTCAGATGTGTGCAGCACATTTTATGGAGGACTGTTTCCTGATCCTGGTAGAGTAGACTACAATGCCGTCTGTTCTGACTCACAGTCTGTAAGGATGTTTTCATTTTAAGGATTTGCCACTGATCTCAGCTTGTAACACTCCAAAGAGAAAGGAAAACTTGAAATCGCATCATATGACCCCTTTAAAAATTAAGCAGTCAAACAGTTGTTAAAATATTATAATTATTGTATTTTTTCTGCCAAATCAAAATCATGTGGTAAATTCAGCTTTACATTATAAAATATAAATATTATTGTTTAAAAAAAAGAAGTTATTATAATATATATATATTATATATGTATATGTATAAGATTTTATTTAATATATACACATGCACATATGCACATATATTTATGTGTCTGTGTGTGTTTTAATTTTTTAATTGATTCGTTTAAGATATGTACAATTACTTGCATTCAGAGGATATGTTTTTACTTTTTTTATTATTTTGTCTATTCAGCCTAGTTTAGTGGAACGTTTGGTGGTTGTGGACATTAGTCCCTCTCTTACTTCAGTCCAGACCAGTTTCTGTGCCTACATTCAGGCAATGAAAGAGGTGAAGATAGCCAGTAATATCCCACGTTCCACAGCACGAAGACTGGCTGAAGACCAGCTCAGGAAGATAGTTAAGGTAACCACATTAACTGGAACAGTTCGAACTTTTATTGATTAATCTGTTTTTTCATTGTTTGTGGTGGTTTTGTCGCAGTTAGATTTAGTTTTATTGCAGTTATTGCACTATAATAAATCATCCACATTTATGTTGTTTGCAGGAGCGTTCAGTGCGTCAGTTCCTCCTCACTAACCTGGAGGAGCAAAATGGTCACTATGGCTGGAGGGTTAACCTGGAAGCCATCTCAAACTACCTTGAGGACATCATAGGTTTTCCTGATTTTAATACCACCTATGAGGGTCCAACTCTTTTCTTGGGTGGCAGTAGTTCAGCCTATATAAGGTAATTTAAACTGCTACTTGTACACATGTGCTAATTGATTCTCTCTATATTACTTGTGAATATTTGAACATTTTAAATGCATGTTTATTTAAGTGTATATCTGTTTTCTTGCTATGGACCCCTTGTTATTCTCTTAGCTCGGAAAATTACCCTGAAATCCAGAGGCTTTTTCCTTGTGCCGATATCCAGTACATCCCAGATGCCAGTCACTGGATTCATGCTGACAAGCCTTTGGATTTCATCAGCTCCATAATAACCTTCTTACACTCTTAGTTCTTGTCTCAGGAGAGGATATGTACAGGTGGGCCCAATAAGAAAAGAACAGTGAATGAATTGTAAGGGTATGGACCAAGATGACTTTTACTGAGTTAAAATGTATCCTTATAATGCACAACTGAATCGTTACATAATTCCTGATAGTTAGTCTATGAATTTTTTTTATGTGGTATTTGCACTGTGGCTTAACATAGTACATTAAATGCGATTCTATCAAGAGGATATGACTTTCAATCAAGGACATTTGTTTGTAGCTCTCAAGTATAACATGTTACATAACAGTGGATCCAGTGGCTTTAAAAAAAAATTACTTTACCTTCATGAAATTGGATTATATTTAGTTATAATTTTAAGCATATTGTTAACATGGACACCCTTTTGCTGTTCTCTGATAAGAAATACAAAGATGTGTATGCAACAGTGTGTGACTTATTTAACTGTTTCAAGCCGAAAGCGTCTCTCACAGACTCCTCTTAAGATCCGATAAGACCACAACACTTTGATGTACAGCCGTGGCTGTGTTTGAATTTGTACTCTTTTTCTGGAAACAGAAAATTAAATTGTTTGTGAAATGTTTTAATTAATGCTATAGGGCATAATAGATTAGCTTTCTTTGTTGTTTAAAAAACTTTTGAGCCTGTGTTGCAAGTTAGGTGTTTTATTCAAAAATTTTGTATGGCTTTACAACAAACAAATTTGCTGCAATGTAACTAAGACAACTTTCAGAGCATCAAGAGTTCTGATGTCAGGTACTACATCTCCGTTATCAAGGATAAATACAACTGTTTTACTAGAAATCTTTCTCTTTTTTGGCCCTGGGTCCATTTCTTTCAAGCCCCTTGTTCTGAGTTTTAAAACTAGTTCAATGTATTTAGTGAATAATCAATAAACAGATCAAATATTTAAGTATATATTTAAATATTTAAATATTGTGATAAAATACCTGTTTTGGTGCTTGTTCGACTATTAGATGCCGCACAATTTAACTTTTTATAACGTACAGGCAGAGGTGGACGAAGTACACAAATCAAGTACTTGAGTAAAAGTACAGATCCGTATAATAAAATATTACTCCAGTAAAAGTAAAAGTACTCAGTTTTCAATTTTACTCAAGTGAAAGTACAAAAGTACTTGATTTTTTATGTACTTAAGTAAAAAGTACCGATAGATTAATGTTTATTTTGCAGTTTTATATAGGCTACTTTTATCATTTAATTTTATATTAGCATATATTTTTTTATAATCCTTCTGCTCAAAATACCTGGGATTTTCCCAAAATAACCAATAAGAAAATAATGAATATAATAAGGAAAATATAATTATATTTTCATTATGATTTTTTTCTTCTCAAACCTTGTCTGTGGTGTAAAAACACCCCTGGCCAAATGCCCCCAGAGGGCATCACTTACCACTTTGATAATTACTGTAGTTACCATGTTCTGAACATCACATCCTTCCTTTTTCTCTCATATGTAATCAACTAGGTGGTTGAATTATAATATTTGGACTTTATTTAAAAAAAAAATTACCTCAATTTAGCACCAGCAAGCTCGTTAGCTAGACAGTTAGCATCAGCTAACATTA
>NW_015554093.1:447264-447606 GCF_001515605.1 Sinocyclocheilus anshuiensis | reverse complement strand
ACTTGAAAAATGTACTTAAGTACAGTAACGAAGTAAAACTACTTCGTTACTGTCCACCACTGTGTACAGGTATGTTAGTGTGATTTATTACAGAGAGAACAATGTGCCATACCTCTGCACATTGGTCTTGTTAGGTTTATCAGTAGGTTTATCACTGTTATGGATAGTTATTGACATACCAAAGCAGGGGTTTATGGAAAGATTTTCCTCGACCAGTTGTGTGCTGACATTTTGTGTGGCACACATTTAAAGGAACACTCCACTATTTTTGAAAATAGGCTCATTTTCCAACTCCCCTAGAGTTAAACAGTTGAGTTTTACCGTTTTCGAATCCATTCGGCT
>NW_015554093.1:432221-446850 GCF_001515605.1 Sinocyclocheilus anshuiensis | reverse complement strand
CAATGATATTACGCAGCGCCTGAAAATAATCCCCAGCTAGGTAACTTCCAATAAGCCTATTTTCAGGTGCTGAGTAATATCATTGCACCTGCTGCACCCATGGTACGGCGGCAAAGTTCCTTGATTATTACTTGATTATTAATGCAACTTTTCATTTTCCGTCGGTCTTAGTACACGATGTAACTACAGAAGAGTCAAGTTTTAAATAGGAAAAATATAGAAACTCTTTGGTCATTTTTGAGCGAGATGCTAACGGTCTAATCAGATTCAATGATCTATGCTAAGCTACAGCTAAAAGTGCTACCGCCAGACCCGGAGATCGGCTGAATGGATTCGAAAACGGTAAAACTCAACTGTTTAACTCTAGGGGAGTTGGAAAATGAGCCTATTTTCAAAAATAGTGGAGTGTTCCTTTAAGAATTAATGTAAATGTACTGTTTTTGGCAGTCTTTAGGATAAAAACTGCTGTTATAAGGGGATATTTTTGTTCATTGTGAAAGTGTCGATGTTTGTAAATGATGAATATTTTGTATATTCATATAAAGTCCTGGTTATATAAATGTATACTATATTAAATATATATTTATTACTACAATATCGTAATAATTGATAAATCAAGAAATATGCTGCAAAATTACACATCCTTAATGTCAGCGTGTGTTCTCTCATGTCAAGTAATAATTGTATTGAATGTGTATGGTGGAACACTAGAATCATAGCACTGCTATTGCTTGTTATGTCTATTCAGACACTTTTTTTTTTAGATATTTGTGTTTACATGGAACTGTATCTTTCGGAATTAACTGAAGTTTACTGCCAGTAATTATCAGCAGTGCTAGTTCAATGTCTTTTGCTAGATACCCAGCTAACAGGAAACATTCTCAGGACGTTGGCGTTCAAACATTCTTAGAAAATTCCAGTAACTACTAAAATGTTCATTCAGAGTTATTTGGTCTTTAATAATGTTCTCAAAACATCAGCACAAAAACATCCTTCATGGAGTGTTTTTTTCCCTGAAGCATTTTAGTTGGATGTTCATGTAACATTTTTTATGTTACTACTTGTTTCAGAATTTTCAGAGAACATTCAAAGGTAACCAGTTTCCAGAATGTTTACAAAATGATAAAACAGAATGTTTACTTAATTGAATGTTTTGAACATTTAGAGCTCTTTCAGAACGTTACTTAATGTTATCATTAGCAAAACATTCTTTGAACATTTTTCTGTTAGCTTGGTACTTTATTAGGCTAGATAAAAAACAGAGACTTGGGTCTTTATTGATCCTGTGAAAACATTTTTTTAAGATTTAGCCTGAACTTTTAGCAGTTCAATGGACTGTTTCATAAGGCTAAATTAACGGATCTCAAAAATGAACATTGAGAATACAGTGTATTTTCATTTTTATTCCCTCATTCTTCCTCATGAAACAGCCCTTTGATTTGAAGAATGTACATGTATGCAATACTAAAGAGATTAATCAGTTGAGAACGTAATGCACAGACATTTATGATGTTTTTTAACAATATAGTATCTGCTGAGATTATTCACAAAGTACAATGAAATTAATATATAGATTTTGGATTTATCTTGGCACCCACAGTACTTGATATATTTTCACTGTACGTAATTCGAGAGTCAGACCTATTCTTGTGGCTTCATGCAGTATTGTTTGTTTGTTTGAAAGTGGAGGTAACTAAATGTATTGTTCTAATTGATACGCAGTGATACTGGTTCTTTGTTTTATTGATCTAATGTCATGAAAGAGTGTGTGGTCATTCAGGCAGTAACCGTCCGAGTCAGCGTTGAGCAGTTTGTATGGGTGTATTGCCTTTGCATGCTAGAGTGTATCTGTGCAGATTTGTTACTATTCAATAAATGTACAAGTCTTCAACCTGCTTATGTGATTGATTTACATTTATTTTAAACACATATACAATGCTGTAATTCCACTGCTTTATTCCTATCAGGGGTAGTGGTCATCGTGACTTGTTCTTTTCTCATTTTGATCTTAAGAATCTTTCCATTTAGGAAATTGTAGGGAAAAATAGCACACAGGAGGTGACGTTGCAGCTGTAGTTTCCCTTCAAAGTTGGCTGCACAGTTACTGTCAGAGTCTGTAAAAATCTGCTTAGCAGCTGAACTGTTAATAAATGTTGTGGAATGAGATTCATAATAATAATGCTAAAATGTTAGCATTTTTAAGGGAAAATTGGGTGGTTTTGCACAGCATCCATCATGCACATAGGTAAAATGGGGTGCTTAGGTATAGTAACTGTGGACATGCAGGAAATGCCAACTGACGATAAACTTTTATGTTGGTCAGTGAAAACAGATCTCGGTAGTATGCAAGTATGAAGTAGAACTGTTCTACTGTTAAAAAAGTTGAGGTCAAGGTTTTTTGTTTGGTGGGTTTTTGGTTTTGTTTTTAAATAAATTAATACTTTAATTTCTCAAGTATGCATTAAATTGATCAAAAGTGGCAGTAAAAATATTTATAATATTACAAAAGATTTTTATTTTGAATAAATGCTGTTATTTTAAAAATTATATTTTCTTTAAAGAATCCTGAAAAAAAAAATGTTGCGGTTACCACAAAAATATTAAGCGGCACATTTGGATTTGGGTCATGTGACACAGAAGACTGAAGTAATGGCTGCTGGAAATTCAGCTTTGCCATCACAGGAAGAAATTATATTTTATAATGTATTCAAATAAAAAACGATTTTTTTATTGTAAAATTTCAAAATATTAGTGCTTACTAACCCCAAACTTTTGAACAGTAGTGAAAATGGCCATTGAGCATATTAAAACCCAATGTGGATTAATAATTAAAGTTAAAAAAAAAAAAAAAACTGTCCCTGAATAGGTTATTCCAAAGAGCCTTTATAAATCAGCCTTGAATTGTATATTGTTGTTTCTCTGTCACCTTTATTCCCTTTTCTTAATATATTACTAGGAAGTCCATGACTGCAGGTCAACAAAACCTTTTAGGATTCTCAGCACAACAGTCACATAAACATCACCTCTACAGTGAAAAGCATATCCAGGAACATAGTTCAAATGTGTCAAAACATTATTCATAATATTATTTACATCCTTAGTATTGACATCCAAAGTGTGGTGAGGCAATATGATCAAAATCATTGAACAATCAATATGTGAGATCATCCATATAGTTTACACCAAAACATCTTCATCAGTCCAAAGAAACCGTTTGAAAATTGTCCGCTTTGTCGCTCCTTTGTGGCTGAGACTCGCCAGGTTCTTGTGTGCTGACTCTTCCGAGTCTGAACTTGTCTTTCCATCTCTGTGTTCCTGCAGGTGATGGAGACTGGGGGATCGGGACAGAGGCATGCATCAGGGAGGAGCAATCCGGTTTGGGAGGAAGGGGCTTATTTGAGCGCCGCAGAACACCGAACCCTCTAGACTTCTTCTGAGCCTGTTCTTCCTGCTGCTGTCTGAGGAGCTGGTGATGAAGAATTGTCTGTACGTCATCCTGTAAGAGACATGACAGAGTTCACTGACTGCACAACTGCTTTTAAGAACATTCATGAGGAAAATCAACCTGACCAAACCACATCCATGAGTGTTTTCAAGGGTTTGCTGGAAAACCAGACAGAGTCCAGATGACAACAAAACGTTCAGATCCAACAGTCCTGCAAGGACACAGCCCTAGCAGATGTTCTCCCTATACAGATTACCCTTCTACTGTATTCATAGTGTATTAAATTATATTAATAATGAAATGTGTATTTTCTAGACTTTCTAAAAAAAATACAGAAAAAAACTAATAAGTCTGTATCAAATAATATTTCTTTTCTTCTTACTTTAGACAAATATTCAAAAGCAAAAGTAGGTAAATTTGTAACATTTTACTGGAGTTAAACATACTTTCCAGGCCTCCAGCTCTATGGACAGTTCTAGTCGACTCTGAACAGCTTCCAGAAGTTGATTGTTCAGTGTCATTAGTTCGTTTTTGCTTTTCAGTAGCTCAGTCTCCATTGCTTGTTTCCTGCATTTAAAAAAACACATTTGCATTCACTGTTTCATACACCAAAAACCAAGTTTGTCATCAGATTTTCATGTCTTATTCCATAACACAAACTAATTAGTGTTAGAGATCAACTGAACTCACTTTGCAATTCATCCTGTAAGAGACATGACAGAGTTCACTGACTGCACAACTGCTTTTAAGAACATTCATGAGGAAAATCAACCTGACCAAACCACATCCATGAGTGTTTTCAAGGGTTTGCTGGAAAACCAGACAGAGTCCAGATGACAACAAAACGTTCAGATCCAACAGTCCTGCAAGGACACAGCCCTAGCAGATGTTCTCCCTATACAGATTACCCTTCTACTGTATTCATAGTGTATTAAATTATATTAATAATGAAATGTGTATTTTCTAGACTTTCTAAAAAAAATACAGAAAAAAACTAATAAGTCTGTATCAAATAATATTTCTTTTCTTCTTACTTTAGACAAATATTCAAAAGCAAAAGTAGGTAAATTTGTAACATTTTACTGGAGTTAAACATACTTTCCAGGCCTCCAGCTCTATGGACAGTTCTAGTCGACTCTGAACAGCTTCCAGAAGTTGATTGTTCAGTGTCATTAGTTCGTTTTTGCTTTTCAGTAGCTCAGTCTCCATTGCTTGTTTCCTGCATTTAAAAAAACACATTTGCATTCACTGTTTCATACACCAAAAACCAAGTTTGTCATCAGATTTTCATGTCTTATTCCATAACACAAACTAATTAGTGTTAGAGATCAACTGAACTCACTTTGCAATGGCTTCATCTCTGTCCCGTAGAGCTTGCTGTAAAATGGCAGCATCTTCCCCAGACTTATTTCCCTGTCAATAGTAGCAGATTTGTTTTAAAGGCCACCTATTATGCTTTTTTTGATTATACCTATAATGTGTAATATAGTTGTTTGTGCATGTAAATGATCAGTAAAGTTACAAAGTCCACATCAGTGGGAGTTAATATCGCCAACAGAAAAAAAAAATGTCCTGAAATGCCTTGTTTGTAGTTCTGCCATTAAATAAGCGTTTGACCAATAAAGCAAACTGAGCTCTTGGAAAGGTGGGCTTTAAGAACTAAAAGAGACAGGGACTTAAACAAAGTGTTTAAGGCAAAGAGATGTATAGTGAGAACAACTTTTTTAACTTAATCTCACGTAATTATATTCTAGCAGACCTCAAAAATGAAATTATGAACATGTAAATTAGCATAATATGGGCACTTAAAAAATTTATTCAATTGTTCTATGAATAATAGGAGCATGAAATGGTTACGCAAAGCCTTACAATTGAATGGAGGGATGAGCATATTCAAAAAAGGAGGCGTGTCCCATATGAGCTGATGGGCGTGGCTAATGCTCACCTGAGAGGTGTGGTTAATGGCGAGACTCCGGGCCACTTTCTGCAGTTGAAGCAGTACCTTGTCTAAAGGGTTAGCCTGGGACGGCTGATCGGCTTCTGTTGACTCTAAGTCTGTCAGAGGGAGTAGCAGCTTTACAACAGACTGAATCTCCTCTGCCACCTAGAAGCACCACAAAAACAATGAAGATGCAATTAGGACAAGCCCTGATTGCATAAATTAAATCACAATCCAGTCTGTTATAAATTGCCATCACTTTATTATGAAAGGGTGTTGTAGGTTAAAGAACATTTTCGACTGTGGCATGACAAAATTGAGACTCACCCGTTGTCTGTTTTCACTCCAGCCGGGTCCGCTATCATTCTGCTGTTCCAGTCTATCCACCTGAGCCTTGAGCCTCAGACTGCGCCTCCGAGATAATTCCACTTCCCTTTTCACATGCTTCAGCTGCCGCCATAGAGAGAGTGTTTAAATGAGCACAGCATACAAGCTACTATAGACATTCTGTAGGATTCAAGTAACTACACTTGTGGTGCATGCCCACTCAGAATGATATCAGACTGACACATCTGCAAACATAAACAGAGAACGTCTTGTGCCTTTTACAACCTTGCTATTCTGGATTCTCAAAAAACTGAGACAGGTGGAATCTGGCCATGCCGGTGAAACAGACAGGAAGCATTCAGAACCAAATCTGAGATGACCTTTACTTCCTAGTGTGAAGTGATTTGGTTACTTAAATCTGCTGAAAAATGTTTATACTAAATGTTTCAAATGTCTGAGTATGGTGTGTCAAAAATGTCTGTGTTGTTTTAGTTTTAGTCAAACAAGCATCCTTAGGAAAACATTATAAATTCAGCCAGTAAATCCCACATTCCATTGACACGTAGTCAATGTGCTGGACATGGATTTGCACATAAATAAAAGATAAAAACGTTCATGTTCATTATTAGCTTGAAAAAGAATTTGGATGAATGGAGAAAAGGCAGATGAACATTCGTTACACAATGACTGGCTATCTGGTCCTTTCATTGATCTGGCCCTTTGTTTGTTTGGTTCAGTGATAACATTTAAAATATGTTAAAATTAATAACATTTCTGATCACTTCAAACTGTTTCTCTGCTGTCCTGGCAGAGATGTGCTCCTAGGTCACTTTATATTAACATCATAATCAAATAAAAACAAGTATTTCAAATGACTGACATGAAGGTAGGGACTGACAGTTTGGATACAGTGATTAGCCTATTTGTCATGAAACAATATGAAATGCAGGCTACATGTAAATAATGAATGAACATAAAATAAGTTCAACATTTTAAATACTTCTTATGCATTATGGAGTCTGGGTGAGGGATAATTGTAAATAGACATTCTGTCTGACTAGTCATTCAGTCAATTCTGTCAAATGTAACCTTTTAAAACGCTTTAAATTTAGCAACAAAATGTATGAACTAAATACGATAAAATGTAATTAAATGTAATTATAGCTATAAATATTTTTTCTTTAAAATTGGCTGATCATGGGGGACAGAAGGTGCGCCTAACTGAATAATTACAGTAACTTCCCCTTTGTTCAGTCTGCGTTCACTGATTTTAAATCACTGTACTCATAATAAGCATGACTCGCCGTGGCAGACACCGGGCTGGACACTCGTCTGCGAAGTGGGCTTCCACTCCGGAGCAGATCCGGTAACGCTTCATCTAAGTATGACCGATCGGACTTCGGGGGCGCGTTTGGGTCAGATTGTTCAGCCACTGCACTGTTGTCATCCACTGCCAGCTGTTCTTGTAACTCATCCAGTGTGCACAGCGGCGAGCTGTTAGACTCTCTGTCAGTGTCATGACTTGAAATTGAATCCTCATCGTCAGTTAATCGTCTGTGGCCTTCCTCAGTGGTCAGTGGTGATTCCAGGAGGTCCCTGAAAGTGCGCAGTCTTACTGGTGAATCTCTTCTATAGCTCTCCATTATCACCTAAGAGCGGCCAGAGCTGAAATGCATGTTCTTCTCAGGAAAGAGAAGACTGAAACTTAGATGAGAGAATGCCTTCAAACCAGTTTTTCCTGTCTTTTGACGCTCAGAAATGTGCGTCAACAACCCTCACAGGGTTTGACATCACAGAGTTTACTTGTGAGACTGAGGCTTTTGTACCTCTGTGTACGCAGATTAATATAAACTTTGACGAGATGGTCGTGCGTGTTCAGGCCCTTTGATTATGTTAAGCTTTGAACACAACACTTAAGCTATAATTAAATCTCCCTAAGAGAGAAGTGGAAGCTAGAGAAAGAAATTGCATACATATTATAAAGGCTAAATGAATGCTGTTAACATGATCAGATATGTCGAAAGTAAACACATGGGTACATGCTGTTCCGTTCGGCTATGCCCTCACCCTTACTCAAATAGCAGCTCGTTTATTTATAGTAGTGATGGGCGCACCGAATCATCTGCGAAATGGTTCTTTCGAATAGTTTGTCAAAGAACCGTAAAACGATTCAGTGATTATTTTACGTTGTTTGCCTAATAAGTGCTGTTGATAATTATTTTATTAAGGTTTATTAATAAAGGAGTTAATCGTAATTTAATGTGTTCCAGTTCAGTTTTGCAGTCGCGATTCAGATTTTTTATTATTATTATTAATAAAACCTAGTTTACCGGAGACGAATCCGCCCTGAGCTATTTAGTTTTTATTTAGCTATTTAGTATTTAGCGAACGAAATGTTCGGACTGAGAACCGGTTCGATTGATTCAATGATCCGACTCATAATAACGAGTCATTCACGAAACTGACATATTTATAGCCAACGCTTCTGGACCGAAAACTGGTGCACTATTAAGGTTATATAAAGAAACGACAGGGAAACAATTAACTTCTAAGGCGTTTCGTTCTTGAAGGTGTTGCAACTAAGCGACGCCTTTTATGGATGAGCAGAAGTATAAACTATGAGCTTCCATAAAAACTAAAGGGCGAGCCGCTATAAAGGTGAGTGAACTCAGCTAGTTCAAGAGTAGACTGTGCTGTTTCCTTTCTTAGTTAATATAACCAAAAAATCACCACGAATTATGAACAAAAACAAAATGATTACACATTGTTATGAAATATTGGTGCAAACAATTTGACCCATGACAAGTAAAATAGGCGACCTGTGTTTGTGTGTATGTGATCAACTTTAAAAGGAAAAGGAATCTGAAGTACATTACTGGATATCTGGATATCAAAATGACAAAAGAGGAGGAAAACCCTGAGTGGGTTGGTGGTCAAGAATTTTACGACAAATATGAACCAAAGGAGATATTAGGACGGTAAGTGTCACCTATCTTGATGAGGTTTGTGTCTGGAAAAAGTAAATCTATAACAGTTTATTCAGACTACATAAAATAAAAAGCAATAAAAATAAAATTCTAACATCAAAATTACATGATAAGTCCTGAATTTGTCTCAATGTCTTCTCTACCAGAGGTGTGAGCAGTGTAGTTCGCCGATGTGTGGACAAACGAACTGGCCAGGAATATGCAGTAAAGATCATAGACATCACACCATCAGACAAAATGACATCTCAAGAGATACAAGAAATCCAGCAGGCCACTGTGAAAGAGATCGACATTCTTCGAAAAGTGTCTGGACAAAAAAACATAAGTATGACTGTCCACTGCTAGTCTTGATCCCTTTTACAATACTGTTCGTTTACCACAAAATATAACCTAATATAATGGTGCAATGATACAGAAGTTTATCTTTTAAGAAATTCAATTTCTTTTTGAATTACAAAAATAAAAATGATAAAGCTATGGTGTTTCTGTCTTTTTTCTCTCATAGTTCAACTGAAGGATTGCTTTGAATCAAATGCCTTCTTCTTTTTGGTATTTGATCTGTAAGTATGGCTTCTCTTCCTTTCATGGCACACAGTCCTCATGTCTGTGCATCACTATTGCTAGTGGTCACATAGACTCGAGAAACCTTCAAAACTATTTAATTGTGGCTGCAATTTTTGCACAGGCAAACCACTCACATTTAGCACAGAAAATGCAAAAATTGAGATTTATCCTCATTTTCCCTGGTAGCTCATTTTCACCGCTAACCGTTGTTTTGTTTACAAGTTTGCTTTCTATTCAGATTTCTAGATGTTCCCAGTGGAGGTTATCGGTCGGTTGACACTCCACAGCATACAGATAAGACACTGGCTATTCTAAGAGCCCACAATATGGCTCATTGCCAAGATGCCAAGTTTCTGCCAGAGCCTGACTTTCAATACAAACATATGCACAAAATCCCTCCAAATTGCTTCTTTTGATACTTCTGTAGTTACAAATTGTCTGTCTGTAATGTGCCAATTTTACATCACCAGACTAACTGGTATTGCTGATCTTTCCTTAGTTTTTAAAGTTTATTAGTTTATGTTCAAAGATGAATGTTCTTTTAACAGGATGAAGAGAGGGGAACTCTTTGATTACCTCACAGAAAAAGTCACCCTAAGTGAGAAAGAGACAAGGTAATTCTGATCATAGCTCCTGATTATATTTAAACTGTGTAAAACAAATCCTATGCTGAAGAGGGGATTATATAATCAAATGGTTTAAGTTGTTGCCAACAACAACAGGGCATCTTGAGTGTTGATAGGTTTAGTTAGGTCATGGCACACTGCCATGCTCATAAATATAGTGCTCTGTCTACTTTTATGAATTCCCTCATATGCTACCATTTAAAAAGTTTAACAGACTTCTTTTAAAAACTCATACTGACCCCAAACATTTGGTAGCGTACATTATGTTCATTTGTTTTTAGCATATAGCATATAAATCTCATATTTAACGTATAAAGTTAATCAGTGAAATTTATTTATAAAGCAACTCTAACCCATTCACTGCAGCTGCTGTATCAACCTTAGAGGTAACATCTTGATTATTGGCTCAAGTTTTCTCTTTTCTCACTCTTTGATAGAAAGGTAATGCGAGCTCTTCTGGAGGTGGTTGAGTATCTTCACACCCACAATATAGTCCATCGTGACCTGAAACCAGAGAACATTCTCTTAGATGATGATGTGAATATCAAACTCACTGACTTTGGCTTCTCAATCCAGATTGAGCCTGGACAAAGACTGAATGGTGAGTTCTTTAAATATAAGCTTTCGGAAGGAATGCTTACAGATAATGTCGTTTAGAAGAACCTGCCTCTGTTTCACCCCTAGAGGTTTGCGGGACACCAGGTTACTTGGCTCCAGAAATCATTGAGTGCTCCATGGATCCCAACCATGCTGGCTATGGGCCTACTGTTGACCTGTAAGCACATAAAATAACTATGCATCAGTGTTATTTTACTTTATTTATATTAAGTATTTATTAATATTTTAATTAGTGTTTATTTTTATATTTTAAATTTTTATTGTAATTTTGGGTTTTAATAATTTTATGTGCTTTTGTCATTTTTTTGTATTTCTGTATAGATTTAATTGATTTTTGTTTCATTTTCAATTTAAGTAATTTTATTATATCAATTTTAACTTGTTTTATTTCGGTTTGTTGCTAAGGCAAAATTTGTAATTTTTTCATCTAATATTTTTTTATTATTTTTTTTAAATTTCAGCTTTAACTAAAATGCTTTTTTAAGGATTAGTTCAGCCAAAAATGAAAATTTGCTTAAAACGTACTCTTAGACCATCCAAGATGTAGAAATGTTGCATTACATCACTTGCTCACCAATGAATTCTCTGCAGTGAATGGGTGCCGTCAGAATGAAATTCCAGCTGATAAAAACATCACAATAATCCACTCGATTATCAATCCAGTTTATCAATTAACATCTTGTGAAGCAAAAACCTGCATGTTTGTAAGAAACAATAAATCATTAAGGTGTTTTAACTTGAAACAGACGCTGCTGGCCAAAATACGAGCCCATAATCCATAATGTTTTCTCCAGTGAAAAAGTCCATTCTCTGTTGTCTTCTCACATCAAAATCCACTGACTTGTTTATTTAGAACTGTTTTAAACTGTATCTGTAAATGTATCCGACTTGTATTTAAGCTAGAAGCAATGGGTTTAAGTAAAAAAAAAAAACTGCTTTTTTAACTATTCCTTTTATACTTTTAGTTAACAATAACAAAACTGGTATCACCATCACTCTTATTATTTAAAAAGCATACAGCAGCCCCACAACTCACTTCATACTACAGCAAATTAACGTGGCTTAAAAAATTATTGCATTAACAGTCAAATAAACCAACCAAATAAATAAATACATGAACTTCCTGGCAGCGACAGTGAACCAGAAGAATATGAAATGATTATGGCAAACTAGCATGTTTAGTACATAAATGTGATGTTATATAACCTTCTGTCTGCTCTTGTGCAGCTGGAGCGCAGGTGTGATCTTCTACACTCTTCTGGCTGGATCTCCACCTTTCTGGCACAGGAAACAAATGCTGATGCTTCGAATGATTCTTGCAGGACAATATGAATTCAGTTCTCCGGAGTGGGATGACCGCTCGGACACTGTCAAAGACTTGGTGCGTGTTGGTTGTGGTCCTGTTTGTCTTGCCGACAACCAGTTTCAAAAGTAGTTATGCACAATTGTGTGAGAAAATGCCTTTCCAAAGTCACCTTGTTTTCTTCCCAGTAGATTTCCAGGTTATTAGTTGTGGACCCACAAAGTCGTTATACAGCCACAGAAGCCCTCAATCACCCATTCTTCCAGCAGTACGTGGTTGCAGAAGTTCGTCATTTCAGCCCTTACAGGAAATTCAAGGTAAAGAGCAGATGTTCTAGATGACGTCTTTAAGAAGGCATAGATTTCAAGGCTTTGAGTTTCACCATACACCATTGTTATCCTGCAGGTTATTTGTATGACCGTACTTGCCGCCACGCGTATCTACTGCAACTATCGTCGTGCCAAACCTGTCACGAAGGAAGTGATCCGCAGCGACCCGTATGCCATCAAACCTCTACGCAAGATGATCGACGCATGTGCCTTTAAGATCTACGGCCACTGGGTGAAGAAAGGGCAAACTCAGAACAGAGCAGCTTTATTTGAGAACACTCCAAAAGTCATTCTGCTCTCCATTGCAGCTGAGGAGATGGATGCATCACCCAGGACTTGGTGAGGGTTCATCATCTCCGAATAATCCCAGATACCACAACTTACCTCAAGAACATGTTGACAACGGTCCAAAAATACACCTCTACTGCTATGACAGTATATTTCCCCCTTATTTACACAGAGAGAAGGAAATAACAAGTAAATTATCTTCAAGGGGCTTTTATTTTCTTTTCAATGCTAAAAACTACAATTGAGACCTGAACTATTTAATATGTGTACTATTATTTAATCCAATATTATTTAATACATTTTTATTCTATTTTGAATATTTGATGCGATTAAAATTTTATAACTAAACAATGACCATAAAGAAAGGCTAAAACATTAAGAAAACTTTAATTTCACAGTATTTTGTGTAAAAAGGCAGATATAACACTGAATTCCAAAAGTTTGTGTCTCCACAGGAGAAATGTAGTATCAGTCCCATTATGCACCACTGGCATCAACTAGACTTGAACATTTGGCTCTTAAAGCTCAGTTCTTTTCAGTTTTGCATTTGAGCTCATAGCACAGCGGAAGCCCAGGTTATCAGAGGCCGAATCTGGTGTGTTTCCCATCCTGCATGAGAGAACATAAAAACATTTTTATTTATCATATTCTCATAAACTGCTTTGGACAACAGCTTCACCAATTGCTGACTGACCCATTTGGGGTCAAATGGCACTGTTACAAAAAGCAACTGTATAATAAATAATAATAGCCTAATAAAATATGACTATGAATAATATGAATGTATTAGGATGGAGCATGACTGACCTAGTGGTGACACGAGCTCTGTGATTGGCTGAGCCATCGGCTGTGTCGATCCAGGATGCTCCGCGCAGGACGTACATGGTCTGAGCACCAGGAAAACGTGAGGAGGTCCACTCCCACACATTACCCAGCATGTCATATAGTCCTGGAACAAGGTGGAATATTATTCTAAACTCCCAAGTTTAGAACAATAATAAGAGAGTTAAAGGCACAATATGTAATTTTCGCTGCTGGAGGGCGGGTATTCAAAATACACAAAGCAAAATATATAACACTGTTCTAGTGGTTTTTGGATATTTTAATAAAAAAATCTTACATATTGTGCCTTTAACCTACTGCTCAAAAGTTTAGGGTCAGTAAGACTTTTTTTTATAAGGAAATTAATTACTTTTATTCAGTAAGAAAGCATTAAACCAATCAAGAGTTATAGTAAAGACATTTATAATGCTGCAAAAGTAGGGGTGCAACGGATCGTAGATGATCTGTGATCCGTACGGACCAGGCCCCACGGTTCGGCACGCATGTGATTCGCGAATTAGCTGTTAAGTTTAACCATCATACAGTGAAAGTTTATCATTTACACATTCAAGCAATTTAAACTCGCGCGCACACGCAGAGAGAGACACCGCGTGAACACCGAATTGATTCCTCTTTCACATACACACAAAGTTATGATACAATACCCGTTTTGGCAAGTATTCGATGTGTGTCGGGATTAGGTCCGTGCATTTGGTCTTAAAGAGACAGCAGCCAATAAATACTGGTTTCTGTCTGCTAATCAAATAACACTACAGCTCTAACAAAGATTAATCTGTATTTAACTTGTGCAGTGAGCACTATTGTGTTATTTTACACTTAGTTATTACATTTCTGCACCTGAATACTACTGATACTGACTTTATTTGTAACTGTGTTATGTTGTATTCATGTATTCAATGTTTGTAATTTGTGTAATTGTTCTTGTTTTATTACTAACTTTATTAGTTAAGCTAGTATTTTGTGCTGTGGTATAGAAGTACTTAAAGTAAGCTTTCACAAATGTATTTATTTATTTATTTTATTTTATTGCTGATCCGAAAAATGATCCGATCCGTGAGTCAAAATCCGTAATATACGGTGGCCGAGAAGTGCAAAGCAAATCACAATTCTGAAAACAAAATAACAAATTACAAACGCAAATGCAAGTCTAAAAAACAAAATAACAATTCAGAAAGCACAACAACGATCCAGAAAACATTATAACAAGTCAGAAAACACAATGACAAATCCGAAAACAAATTTATAAGTCAGAAAACACAACGACAAATCAGACAAACCGGAAGAGGTAGGTATAGTTTGAGACAGCGCCATTGGTTTGGGATTACTCACCGCTGACTGGACGAGACATCTGTCAATCAAC
>NW_015554093.1:391409-431728 GCF_001515605.1 Sinocyclocheilus anshuiensis | reverse complement strand
GACCAGCAGTATCTGTACTTTCACTCAAGTAATGGAGTTGAGTACTTTGTCCGCCTCTGTTGAGCACCAAATCAGATTTATTTCTGAAGGATCATGTGACGCAGAAGACTGGAGTAATGGCTGCTGAAAATTCAGCTTTGCCATCACAGAAATAAATGACATTTAAAATCTATGCAAATAAAAAACAATTATTTTAAATTGTAATAATATTTCACAATATTTCTGTTGTACTGTACTTTTGATCAAATAAACGCAACCTCAAAAAAAGTCTTACCAACCCCAAACTTTTGAATGTGTGAAACCATACTGTAGTCACTACATACCATAGTTATTCTGTGGAGGATAGGCAGTCACAGGAGCTACACCATGATAACCATCTTCTGCGGCGTCCCCATCTGGAAATGGGCCCTTTGTACAAAGAACAAAGAGTTCACAATTTACCAACAGCTAAAGAACTTTATAACCATCTTAAAGGAAAAAAATATATACATTTGTCCCACCTGCTATGGACAAGAATATACCCCAACTGACCTGCCACAGGTTAGTCCGGTTCAGCAAGAACTTGTTGCCCCATGGGTAAGTCCTGCCTGAAATACAAAAATGTGCTGGCTATGATGGCTACATAAAATGAAGTAAAACAGGTGGACAATACCGCATGACAAGAATAAGACGGCAGTTTTTTTAGGTGCTGGGAGGCATAAGGCTTTTTTGGCTTGCCTTCTAAACCTCCACGTGCAGCCATTTCCCACTCTTCCTCAGCTGGCAGCCTTTTCTGCTTCCACTGACAGTAGGTTTGGGCATCATTCCAGCTGACCTGCACCACAGGGGATTCCAGTCTGTCCTTGATACCAGAGCCTGGTCCTGCTGGCTGCACACATCAAACCCAGAGACCCCAGACATTCATACAGCAAAAATAAATAAATAATTGATTTTACTTATTTAAAACATAACCATTTTAAAAAAGTATAAAGAAATTAATTATTAAACGTATAACAAAAATTTTATTTATTTATAATTTCTTTTTATTTATAAATTAATAAAACTTGTAAAAGTGTGTGTGTATATATTAGTGCTGTCAAATGATTAATCGCGATTAATCGCATCCAAAATAAAAGTATTTGTTTGCATAATATGTATGTGTGTACTGTGCATATTTATTATACATACATATATATATATATATATATATATATATATATATATATATATGTATAGGCATTTAATACATTTTCTAGAATTATTTACTATGCATTTTGAAAGTCTGCACATAAAGTGTTAACTATGTCACCTGTCTCCAGAACACTTTCTCAACTGGTAACCACCAAGGAGCCGACTAGGAAAGAAGAAATGGGTCATTTTAAAGAGAACAAAGGGTTTAAATTGAAAATCTAGTATAAAAGACAGTGTTTAGATTAAGGTAAATTACCATTTAAACACTCTGAAAACCAGACACAAGAAATAGACATTCAATTTAGGCCCGTTGACCAGTAGATTTTGTTTCTTTATGCTCCTGCTTTGGGTTCATACCTCAATTTTCTGAGTGATCTTACTTTTCAGTTCATCTGACACAAAATCCTGGAACACAAAACTCCAACCGAACTTTTCAGCTTCTGTTTTATATTTCTGCTGTCTGACAAATTCCCTGGAATAAACAGAAGCAGTTGTATCAGGCCAGTAAGAAGATACACAAGCATTATGACAGTAGGTTTTGAGCTTATATCTTCAAGTACCTAAAGTCAGAGTTGGTGACAGGATATTTGTCTATCTTAAATGGCTGGAGAGTCACAGCTCGTGTTGGTGATTCCTCATCTCTCCCATCAGCAGCACTGGTTCCCATCATAATGTTTCCACCAGGAATAAACACCATCTCATCAACTGCCAAAACAAATGATTATTTATCTTGAACAAAATGTCTACTTACAGCAAATGGTCAGTTTTAGGGTCTTACAAACATTTTCACACACTTTCCACTAAAATATGACATTTCTTCGACCTTTATGTCCCAAGAGTTTAATTTTATTGAAACTTTAAGGATTTAATGATTAATGAAATTTTAATGATTTTCTTCCAACAAACATTATTGTAAACTTTTTACCAAGCTTATATTTTTGCTACTAAATGCCTTTTATGCATAATTTTATCGCTTGACACTTTTCCCGGACACAGAATTGCAATGAAAAATAGGATTTATTATTTTTAGACACCTGAATAAAATAAACATCAACTATTCCAAAAGATATGGTATGGAAATTATTTTTAACATAATCTTTTACACAAATTACGCCCTTAAGTTATGGCATCATCACAACCAAAAGGTTTCCCATATTTATGTCTCTTCAAATCAGTTTATCAGAGACAACAACAGTGTCGGTGAAGAACTGGATATGAAATATGACATGTATGTGTGAAGAAAATAAGAAGATTCAAGGTAAATACCTCTTGTGAACAGAATATTTTTTATTGAGCATCAAGTTGTAATTTTGTTTATTTGGAATACATAAAATGCTATAAGCATATATATATATATATATATATATATAGTGACATGTCAGCGGTGGATTGTGAGTGACTTTTTTTAACGCAAATTAGCAACAATAACTTTAGTGACTATGACATATTGGCGGAAATTACGTTTTTTAAAAGATTATGTTTTTTAAACGAAAATGTTGGAATAGTGATTTTTTTGGGTACTTCCTACCTGCTGCACAAGACATCATGCACAATAATAAGAGGTATAAGGTCTCCCAAGAGATCATCATGACAAATATAAAGAGACCTGGTGAGCGAGTTCTTGTCCAGGGTCAGATTTATCAAACTATAAACACAAGCACATTCAACTTTATCTAAAAACATGAAAACGGTCAACAATAACACTGCAAATTCAGTCATTCAGTTTCCCTCTACGCGTCGACGAAGCTCGTTGAAAAGTGTTTATCGCCATCTATTGGTTTGGAGAAGGACGAATTAAAGGGATAGTTCACCCAAAAACAAAAATTCTGTTTACTCACGCTCAAATTGTTGCAAACCTGTATGAATTTCTTTCTTATGCTGAACACAAAAGAAGATAACCAAAGACATCCCATTTACTTGGAAGCACTATGGAAGTCATCGGGGACCAGAAACTTTTTGTTTGGTTATCCACATCCACATCTTCAAAATATCTTCTTTTGTGCTCCAAAGAATGAAATTCATACAGGTTTGAAACAACTTGAAGGTGAGTAAAAGATGACAGATCTTTTATTTTGGGGTGAACTATCCCTTTAAATTTGGTGCATGCACTGTGAGTGTCCCATGCAGTTGTTTTCACTGCTGTTAGTTGTCACAGCCCACTTTTCATCTATCAATAAGTAACTTTATTTTTACTCTAATAAACAGCAAATCTTCGGTTACTATCATTAGTGTAAAGATGATCACAGACATGGAGATGCAGCTAATTCACATTCATGCTTTAGGACCTCAGTCAGAGCACTTGCTGTTATTGGACAATATTAGTTTAAAAAAAATTAAATTGTGTTTTGTTTTGTTTTTGTGTTGTTTTATAATTCTATTTGTGAATCTTTTTTATCTATGGTACAACTGTTGACAATATTTGAGATCATATTTTTATGCCTGTTTTATGTCAACAACTGGCCTGTCATACGCAGATATTGATATATCTGATATTTAGAAAAAGATTAGTAAATGATGATTTATAGCTGTATTGCATTTGCTTCAGACTGGCTGAAATTTTTTTCTGGCTTGACCTGAATGCAGTCTTTCATTATACCTAATAGCAATGCTGTGAAATTCTCTTGCCCAATTGTCAAAAATTATTCTGAAAAGCAACATTGTTGTGAGGACAGGACATGCTTTAGAGACGAAGCTCACAGCACAGCAGTTCGAAGAGCGCATGAATGAGGCATTCGTTTGCTTGACTCCGTGAGAGCATGTTCATGATGGGACTACCATGGCTGCTAGTTTTGGAGCTTGTCCTTTACGCTGGGTGTTTCATCTGTGGGGTGATAGCTGCCGCCTGGATGACACTCACTCAGGTAACACTAATTAATCATCTCTATAATGTCTGATCATTGCTATTTTGTGAGCAGTGAAATTGTAAAATGATTTATTGTTAAGAAAACTAAAAGTATAATAATCCCTCTAGAGAAATGTAATATACTATAAGTCTGTCTCTGAACGTAGTTCAGAGTTTTAAGTATCAAGATGATAGTGGCAAAACTTTGCGTGCATATTTATGGGACATTTGAGGAATTATTTAGTTATACACCATTCAGTTTGATGTTAACATGTAACATAATGTGTGATCATACAGCATGTTAGTATGTTTATTGAAGTGGTCAGATTATTTCTTACTTTTTTGGGGGAGATTAATTGATTTTCAAATAATTTTCAATGATCGGCTACATCTGTTGTTATTCATGATTATTTTTAAATATGTGTAAAATAAAAAAATTATGTGCAATAAAAAATACAATATGTTATGTTGCTGATCCCAGGTCAGACCCTCTTGAGCTCTAAAATTTAATCACCATGTGATCAGCCGGCCTCTCGCACCATATTATGGCTTATTAGAATCATATGATACAGGGACAATAGCACTTAGCACAGCACTTATATCTCTGCGTGTCACAGAGAAATACAAATCTTCCACATAGTTTGTGACAGAGTAAGAAAATGACCCCTAGATGCCCCTTGCTGTTGTTCCTCCTTATATTTATCATATGCAAATATGGATGATTTTTGTTGATTGTCTTTTTAGGGCCACTTTGATGGACGGTGCATCCTCTATGGAAGTGTTCATTATAATGCATCTGGCCAAGCTTTGACTGTGGAAGGCTCCAGTTCTCCTTCAGTCTGCTATTTCGTGTCAGCCATCGCTGTGTGCATGGCTATTTACTGCTTTTCCCTTATTCTTTACTGGATCTATGCCAGCTGTGTAGATGAGGATGTGAGAAGGTGAATGTATCAACTTTTCTGTTGACATTCAGATGTGCATTTTCCATATTTCTTTTAGATGTTTCACATTCCACTTTCTTTTATTCATGCAGATGGGACTTAACAGTCAAATTAACAATTTTGTTTTTGTCCTGCATGTATATGCAGGGGGACTGTTTCTCTCAACACTTCTCTGGGAGTCTGTGGTCTTCTTCTGTTTTTTCTCATGGTATCAGGATGTATTCTCAAGATCGGTCGGGACAGCCTGTGTTTCTCTGTCCTTCACAACACTCCCTCTATTACCAGGTGATTTCATCTGCTTTCTTTTGTGTATGGAATTCTGCATCTGTGATTTTGGTGCACTTAAGAACCATATTCTTTACAGAAATATAGAAGATGAGAGATTACAGAGTCAACAATGTGTCTCATAGTTCCCAGTTGCTGTAGTTACAAAAGTAGAGTAAAGAAGAGCCCCTAAAAGACATGGTGACGTGAAAAAAAAAATGAAACGGGAGAAAAAATTATATTTCAGTACTTTTATTCTTTTTAGTACCACTTTTACATCCTCTTACAAAAGTATTTTGTTCCCCATAAAACTCATTTTCTCGCAAAAGCTTTGAAATAGTTTTCCATCCCATTTTAAATGATTTCCATCACAAAAGTTTTGTTTTGAAATATAATTTTTCCTCCCATCTCATTTTTTCTCCATCACCATGTCTCTTTAGGAGCTCCATACAAAATTAACGTTAAGTTAAAAATGCACTGCTAGGAAATGTTTTTGTTTTAGTTGTGAAGATGCAGAGAACAAAACTTGGGCCCATCCATACACCGGAAATCAGTTCTACACAGGACTGTACAGTACTGAGGTTAGTACTTTGGTTTAGTTATTCTTCATAAGATCATCAACCTCTCACAGTGGTTGCTATATTAAGAACACATGAAAAGAACCTTATCTTGCTAACCCACATTAACAACTAATTGAATAACTGCGAATAGAGTATTTCTGCAATGGCCCTGTTACTGAAAGCTTTTGCATGATGCTGTCTCCACACCAGTAGGTGTCAGTATGCATGCTTAAAGCTTCTTAGTGTTTCTTTATGCACACCAAATCAGTTTTTCTTTGCATTAATAAATACAGTAGAAATAAATCTCTTCTGTTTCTTGAGCACTCACCCCTTCTGTTTCTTTCTTCTGTAGAGATCTATGTGGGTAAGCTTCTTCTTCTGGGTGTTAATAACGGCTGTGGTGGTCATACAGAAACGCCAGAGCTCAAGGTTGAAGGTTTGGGGTGATGATGAATGGAGCCGTGCTGAAACAGAGCCCTTCCTCCATCGTCCGTCCCGCCAGAGATAAATCAGCAGAGGCCACTATTACATGAGCTTATCATGCAGTGTTTAGTGTATACACTTAGATGGGACCACAAGCAGTTATGAAATACCTAATCATATTTTCATTGCAACATTTGAATTTTTATTTAATTATTCACATAAACAGTTCTTTGATGTTTGATAGCTACAATAATATACACAAAGTTTTAATATATGTCCAGAGAGACAATAAACATGTCTTAGACCATGTCTTTGGACATATAGAAAAATACACCAGGATAAATTCATAATGGCTAATATACAGTCTTTATAATTCTTTACAAATGTGTGCTGTGGCTTGTTTAGAGGATTAAAAGAAACCTACGCCAATAACTGATGGTACGAATCTAACATTTAGAGTTGAAGTGTGTAAATTCTGCCCCCACTACCAGAAGAAATCATGATGGTTTTCAAAAAGGTTTGCCAAACACTCCCCCCATCAGCCATTGGTTGAGCAAACAGATAGTCCCGCCTCAAACTCACACTATTGGTTGAGTGATTGTTGTTGTTTCAGGATTAGATTTTAATAAAAAAAAAAAGAAATTCCACATCACATTTCCACATCACACTAGCAGACCACTATTTTTTACTGTCAATGCCAATTTCATTGAATTTAAGTGGTAAGCTATTTCCCCCACTGTGTTTTAGAGCTGCTTACTTAGTTTGCGAGCCTGTCTCTCTTTGGCTTCAAAGGCCACCTTAGTGTCCATCAGAGTTTCCAGTGCTTTGCACATCTCAGCCATGTCCTGTTGAAGCACGTCGCTTTGGCTGAGGAGACTCTGGCTCTCCTCCCTCAGCTGCTCGGCTAGAGCGTCCATCTGCGCGCTCTCCTCCTGACACTGCGCGTGCAACTGAACGGCCAATGAGAGCAAGCCCTCCGCGTGGCTCACCACTGAGTCCAACTGGTCCTTCGACATCCTGTTGTTCTTCACTTCACAGCTGCTCCACACCAAGTCCAGTTGGATTGTGAAATGAGAAAAATAAATATCAACCATCAACCAGTTAGAAAGTTATAATGGACATTAATATTGACAGCCTATATATCGGGCTATATCTTAATAACAATTTGGAGTCATGTTTTCTTGATAAGTTTTTTTTTTTACATTTACTTTCAAACATCCATTTCAAAACCCTTGTAAATTATAACATTACTATTTTTGTTAATTCATTATTTTGTGAATTATTAATGTAAATAGCATCATTTTTGTGAATACCATATTTTGCTATGACTGTTGGGTAAACAAGAGAACACAATAAAACAGCTACATAATCAAGGCAGTTTGAAGCTGAAAGGTTGAACTATGCCCACAGGACAAAGGGATTTAATATGAATATCAGGTTGGGGCAAGTTGTCCCATGTTTTAAATGCCATTAATATGCGTTTTATAAATGTTTTACTGTTTAATATACGCTTTTTAATGGTGGGCTCTGTTGTGACAACTTGCTCTGTTATGTGTCACACATCACAAAAGGTCAACCTGTTCGATGAACTGTATTTTTCAACTCAAATTTAATACACACACACACACACCGGCCACTTTGCTATAGGTACCGGGTTGGACCCCTTTTTGCCTTCAGATCTGCCTTAATTCTTCGTGGCATAGATTCAACAAGGTGCTAGAAACATTCCTCAGAAATTTTGGTCCATATTGACATGACGACATCAGACAGTTGTTGCAGATTTGTCAGCTGCACATCCATGATGCAAATCTCCCGTTCCACTACATCCCAATGGTGCTCTTGAGTCTGGTGACTGTGGAAGCCATTTGAGTATAGTGAACTTTGTCATGTTCAAAAAATCAGTTTGAGGTGATTTTTGACATGGCGCGTTATCCTGCTGTAAGTAGCCTGTGGTCATAACTTGATGAACACGGTCATCAACAATATTCTTTGGCATTTAAACAATGCTCAGTTGGTAATAAGGGGCCCAAGGTAAGCCAAGAAAATAACTCCCACACCATTACACCACCAGCAGCAGCCTGAACCACTGAAACAAGGCAGGATGGATCCATGCTTTCTAGTTGTTTACGCCAAATTCTGACCCTACCATCTTGCCTTTCTATGAGCTCAACCCAGTGTGGCCATTCTCCTCTGACCTCTGGCATCAGCAAGGCATTTTTGCCGCTCACTGGATATTTTCTCTTTTACAGACCATTCTCTGTAAACTCTAGAGATGTTTGTGTGTGAAAATCCCAGTAGATCAGCAGTTTCTGAAATACTCAGATCAGCCCATCCGACACCAACAACCATGCCAAGTCACTTAAATCACGTTTCTTCCCCATTCTGATGTTTGGTTTGAACTTCAGCAGATTGTCTTGACGATGCCTACATGTCTAAATGCAGAGTTGCTGCTATGTGACTGGCTGATTAGATATTTGTGTTAGTTGGATAGGTACCTAATGAAGTGGCCACACACACACACACACACACACACACACACACACACACATATATATATATATATATATATATATAAAGTATGTACACTGAGAAATACTACAGGAGTAAAAATGTGTGGCATAATTGCATAAAAAGTGGTTCTTTTTAACTATTATTAGACACATTTAAATGCAATCCACATTATTTATAAGGAAATTGGTATCTGAATAGGTGGTTCACATCATTGTCACTGACTAGGGCAACATGCTGTGTCGTCTGTGTGACCTAAATCTCTGATGGCAGCAGTAGTCTGAATCATCAGGCTCAAGGGAGGTAACAAGCTGCTTAAGGAAAAGCTTATCACAGCACCACTGTTACTTCACTTCTCTTTTAACTTATATAAGACATATTCAACAATGATATCAATTAAACAAAGCAACCACTGTATTTTGAAAGCTACCAATTGCAGTGGAATGCAGTGTTAAATGGAAATGAATGACTTAACACTATTAGCAACAAGATTCCATTGTCTTAGATTTTCCTGAATCAGGCATTAATAGAGCCATCCTGCTATGAACATATTTAAAATTTCAACCCATAATTGAATAATGGCATTCTGCTCTGAAAATGTTTGAGTATTTGTTGAATGCATGGTTTAGATGTTTGACTTACCAGGTCTGGTTTGTGTCCTTTTATGCAGCACTCAGTCACTGACTTCCTCTATTATTTGTCAGCAGAGCAGAGGCAAGTGCTGCCCTGTCCTTCAAACACAGATTATGAACGGAGGGAGGGAGAGGAAGAGAGGACGACATGCCTTGCAAGGTAATTCCCTGCAAGATTCCCAACATTCCATACAGTTAATCAATTATAATATCATTTAAACCTATATTCGGTTTTACACCATTTTGTACTTTTCCTCATAATAACACTTAAAATGTCCCAAGGTTATATTGTAAAAACCACCACTAGGTAGAGCCATTGGTCAAATGTGATTTGAGCCTGCCTGGGTAGTGTGGCGAGATCACTGGCCACACATTAAGCATGACATTTGCTCACCTACAGTGAAAATCCCAAGAAATTCAAAGTGCATTGTTAAGAAGTGCAAAATTATTATGCATTCAATTATGTAACCACAGAATATATATATCAATTTCACTGTTCATCAAACACTGTTGAGCATGTCTCCAACAAGAGTGGAGGTGTTTGCCAAGTCTGCATTGATTCAACCCTAAAAACAACTCTGGTCATTAGCCTAGAGTTACTGAGACTAAATCCAAAATTTCACATCATTATTAATTAATACTAAAGGATCATTCAAAGTCAAATGAAGCATCTATGACTTTCAGGATCTATCAAAACTCTATAAAACATCTGAACACTGTACTATGACAATGTGAGTTAATATTGCACACACTGCTTGTTGTGATGATTAAGGACATCTTTTAATATATTATCTTCTGTGTTGTTCATCTGTAGCTGCAAGTTACGTAAATAAGTAAAAAAAATAATAAATAATAATAATGCAGCAGTTTTAATAAAATAAATGAATAAATAATAATAATAAATCACTCACTCATTGAACACATTGTTAATGGTTTGACTTTATTAATAAGAGCATCATAGTCATGGCCACTGTAATCAATTCCTCATCGCTGAAAGATATGCTAGTGCTTGTTGAAGTTTTATCAATAACTTGATTAGTAGAAATCCTATACAAACAATAGAGGGATGCTCTTGATGTGTGCTTTCGACTTAACCTTTTTTTAATTATTAATATCCTCTCCATGTGCAAGGCTGTGTTTATACATTCGTTCCTTCAGTGTTTTCAAGGACATCTTATTTTAACTCAACCCTTGCACTGTTTATAAAGTAGGTGACACTTTGTGCTTGTACTGAACTACACTTATATTTTTAATCTTGTTTGCTGTTCTAATCACCGATGTGACTACATGGGACGATGGATTGTTGCACTACTTTGTATCTTGTGTTGTCTATTTTATCTATTACCAATAGTTGTATTCAACTGAAACAAGCTTAACCCAATAACTTTTTTAACATTCTAACAGTCTAGGAAGGAAGGAATATGGGAGGCCTACAAATGGATGGATGGATGGATGTCCCAAAAGCCTGAAATCAAGGACAATGGTTTTATAAACATACTAAATGATGTTAATGAAAATAATTTCTGTGAGGGTTAGGTTTAAGGGTAGGGGATAGAAAATACCATTAGCTTAGTATAAAAACAATAGAAGTCAATGGAAAGTCCCCATCATGATAGAAAAACAGATGTATGCAGGAGAATAAAAATGAATACATTGAGTTGCTGAAAAGATCTACTTTCAATTGGCTGCAGTAGACATGAGGTTGACATAAGAAACCTCTAAGGCAGAGATAAGTAAAGTCATAAGCACTGTGCTTCTAACAGGCAATTAAAAAGAACAAGAGATTAAAAGAAGTCATTAGCCAGGACAGTGGATTAAAGCACAGTTTCAAACAGTGAGGGATTACAATTCACCAGCCTACATTCACTCATTGATCTTTTACCATTCCTTTTTATTAGGTCTATTATTATTAGATTTTTTTTTTGTACTTTTCCCCCTGAGGACCATTACATTTTGTTTTCTTCAACTCTACCTTAGTAGTGAATCTGAATTGTGATTCTTGCTTCTTTCTAATGTCTATTTAGAACTTCAGTAAATGCAGTTCACATCTCAGTCCCTTTTTCCATAAGCTACTTGTATGTTGTTGACGCATGGATTTACAAAACTACACCAGCATGGGCTTTTTCACGTTAATGTGGAGTTGCAAAAACTGCTTCGCAATGTTAAAAGCAGGTTGCAGACACCAAGTTTTTCATGTATAGTACATTACTCCTATGGTCAAAAGGAGGACACGCTGATCTTTTAGTTTGTTATGGACATGATATGCCAGAGATTTCAATAATAGGACATTAAGATCGATATAGGACACTGATGTTCCATGCCTATCAGTATATTCTACTAGGTATGTACTACATATATATTTATGGTCAGTCTGTATCAAGTCAGTCGACATGGATATGACATGACCGATGTATATTATTTTCATTTCAATCCCTACAACATTCAAGAACAAATTCAGAGTTGCTTGTCAGTGTTACACAGAGACACAAATCAGTCTCTTCAACTTTTCTATCCTGGTTCTGGTACAATTCGCCTCTCTTCCTCGACTTCTCAGTCTCCTTGTCTCCTAACTGCACCCAGATGTCAATCTGCCTCTACTTTTCAAAAACCACTTCAATCCTTCTTTACATCATATTGGTTCTTTTAACCTGTGTCAATGCCATGCCCCCCATGACAGCTCTCTTCCCCGTGAATGATTAACACGGGAAAGTACAGAGCATCTTGGTAAGTGGGTGGCCTGTCTCTCCCATCCTCCTGGGCCTCTCCGTTCTCCCTCTCCTCCACTTGTTCCTGGCCTGTCTCCTCTACGTCGTCATCTTCTAGCCCCTCACTCTCTAACACACCTCTCCTCTCCTCATCTGGCACTCTAAACCCAAGACCAAGGAAACCCCCACCACCCTCTTCCACACGGCCGCCCATCCCACCTCCGAGGCTTCTCGAGTGAAACAGGCAGGGATGGCGGCTTCTTGCAGTATGCAACCGGCCGAGAGAGAAACCGCTGCGACTAAGGGAAAGCCTACCGCCGGGTCTAATGGGAAATGAGTTTGTCCCTGCAGCCATGTTCCCTCTAAACCAGGAAGGGAGCGAAGAGCTGCTTGTTGAGTGCCGGCACCTGGGGCAGCTCTGAAGGAAGTAGCTAGAATTGCGTCGCATACGTGCAGCCATTGCAACCGACAACGGTGTGTTTGTATTCATATCCAAATCCATAAGCAAGGCCTCGGAGTAGCTAGGTACCATCTGCTGGTTACAGCGAATGTGCCATTCCAGTTCGGTCATATCCACTGTGTTGACCCGCGATATGACGCGCAGAGTGGGACCCCCAGTGCCATGCTCAAAGCCCGTACAGTAATTACCCGTCTCCGTATTATCATTGTCATTTGCGTCCTCGTTCTCGCCGAACAGTTTCTCGACGTGGTAGTGGACATGTGCAGTACGGTACTCGGCAATCACACGAAGAGGCCATGATAGCAGAAAAACTGAGGCCAGCCAGTACACCCAGCGTCTGGTGTACCAGGGCGGTCGCGATGGGTCTGGGAACGCCAGCATGTGTTCCCGAAAGTCGACGTTTTTAAGGTGCATGCCCTCCCGTGCTTCCATGTAGTCATCCAGACCCTCATTGTCCCCGAAGAAGCGTGCTCGCTGCGTGAGGTAGGCGGTCTCAGCGCGGGCGCTGGCGAAGCTGAAGCACTTGGTGAAGCGCAAGCGAGTGACAGCATGTTCCAATAGGCCCTGCAGCTCTTTCGAAACGTCTTTGACACCGAGACGTGAGTAATCAAACTCGGAGCTCGCTGCATGCGTGTTGACCCGTTCATGGTACACCTGTGTAGTCGTATAGGCGTCTCCGTTTCGGTAGCGCGTCACCTGTCTGGTACGGCGTACGTAATGGTAGCTGATGGCCTTCCACCAGATGCAGGGTGTGGCTTGTTGCAACCGCTGTATCCTGTCATACACCTCACTGATTTCCACCTTAGCAAGGTTAGCTGTTTTAGAGTAGCAGTGCCAGCACTCCACCAAGTAGACGATGTACAGCATGGCCAGGAAGGCTACAGGTATATAGACGTAGCCATTGGAACACGGGCTGTCATGGTAAAGTCGGGCATTACCTTTGTAGAAGTAGGCTTGCTCATCAAAAGTAATTACGGTGATGCGGTATAGGGAGCACCAGCCTAGCGTGCCAAAGCAGCCATACATGAGCAAGGTGAGCAGCAGGCACTTCCAGTGGGACTCTCTGTACAGTGAGCCACTCAGGGACTGCTTGAGAGGACGCTGCTATAGGTGGGAAGAGGGAGACCAGATGGAAATATAGGAAGACCAGGGGACAGAGGGTTGTGCAGATGGATTAGAAATTGAATGGGGCAGGGTTCAATAACAGATGGGTTGGAAGGTATTGGACAGAATGGGAGTGAGTAGATGCCAAAGCCAAAAAAAAAAAAAAAGCAGAGGGGGCATGGTTGAGGGAGAACAGGAGGGAAAGAAAGAAAATGTAAAAATTAGTTCTGACAGAAATACACTTTTGATACATTGTAGATCAGTGTTTTTAAACTTTTTTATGCCAAGGATCCCTAAATATGATCCTTATGTGCAGGGGCGGCGTTTCCATAGGGCAGAGTATGGCAGTCACACACCCTGGCCTTCCCTGCCCAACCCTGGTTGTTTGTTGCCATAGGGTTTTCAGAAACACTGCCACTGCAAAAAAAAAAATTAGTTCTAATTATTATAATAAAAATAATAGGCTTTTACTGTGTGGAAAATATTAAACATCATATAAATACATTTGTTTTTAATATTATCATTGCCATTGTACAAGAACAAAAAAAAAATTATGAAATATATACAGTATGTACCTTTTTTCTACCCACTACTGAAATGATGTTATATGTATAAGAATAAGAACAATTTCAATTCAAATATATTTTTATGGCACTTTCCACAATAAATACTGTTCTAAAGCAAGTTCACTTTGCTTTAGATGACAATGGCAAAACTCCCTAGAAAGATACACAACTATCTTTAAAAAAATTGTATGTTGCAAGAAAGGAGAGACGAGCACTCACTTTTGCCTTCTTACTGTTAAACAACTAGGGCTGCCAATAGAATAATATAATAACTATTAAACTAATGATTTCACAGCAGCCTTTAGAAAGCAGAATGCCTATAATGTATTATTACTTTTACATTTTAAATGCATTTTTAACATTTGTTTTCATCCATATTTTTCTACAGACCCCCTAAGACTCCTTTGCAGCCTCCTGGGGGTCCCTAGACTCCATTTTGAACCCATGTTTTAGATGATTCAGGGAACTAGTATATTGCATTTGTATTACAACATGCACAGCTGAGTGAAGCACAGTCTGCTATATCCACTCTGACATGCAGCAGAGAAAACTCAGTAATAGATCATTCTCCTGAGGGCTGAATACATTTCCTGGCTGCTCGTAACCCAAACCATGTCTCCTTTTAAAACGCTCTGTATGGCTGTGGAGGGGAAGTCTAGAAGCTTTTAAACATCACTGAGTGCATCATCTCGACTAAATGCATATGGATCTCTACTGCCTAGTCTGACCCCAGTGGCGGCTTGAGGTATTGTGGCCATATGGGCAAAGATGAACCGATTCCAGACTAGTAGGAGGGAGAAAAAAATGGTATGGCACAAAAAGATAAGGTTTTCTATGGTTGGTCTGCAATCATTTTTTTTTTTGTCCTATTTTTGTCCTTTTACCCTGCTGTCTCTTCTCTAGCAACATCACATACACACTCTCTAATACACACACAGACACTTACACACATAAATCAGCTAATATTACGAGCAATGCCCTTGCTGTGAAAAACTGCAGCACTAAAAGCAGGCTGCAGCCCAAGCGTGGCATGGAGGCTGCGCTCCTCTTGGCATGAGTTTAATTGTTCCTTTTACAAGGACAAGAGAGCAAACTGGGATGGGAGAGATAGAATCCATTAGGGCCTGCAGTGAGCTTTATGTGCACAAGCTATACGCATGTTTTTAATAATGGCAGCATAAAGCATGAAACGTGATAATACAGCATATTACATAAAGGCAACACTCCCATACATACCCATATATACTTAATTTATCTATAATTTTATATGTCTGTAAATTTTGGATTACAAAGTATCATTACTCTTTCAAATTTCAATAAAACATGCAACATTATCACAAATTAATTATTTATTCACTAGATGCTTTCATTGCACTGCATCTCAGAGCGGAGTGTGAGAAGCTAGTGTTGGTACCACAAGAAAATGTTTCCTAAGAGATGTGAACGATATTCAGTGAGATTCAATACTGGAGGCTCATGAGGACACTTGCATAGAACAAAACTGCAGTTATGTATAAATAGTGGATCAAGTTAGATTGCTATTTCAGAGCCACTCTAATAGGTTAAATAATTTAGATGCCACAAGAATGTCTGCAGTCATATGATCATGTGCATTTGAATGCTTTTTACATGAGAGGCATCGGTTGATGGGCAGAATCATAAAATCAAGCCCAAGTGTAGGTGTTTTCCTGCAAGTGTGTAGGAGTCAATGCATTATTTGCCCTCTTGGGAAAGGGGATAAGACAGCTAAAGCAAGTGGCTGTTTGTTTTTGCTCAGTTTACCTGCTAGTTGTGCATATAGTGTTGGGAACATTCTTATTCATATTCAGGTAAAAATCTTATTCATACATTTTTGTATGATCTGCTCACACCACACACTCTCAGAAAAAAAAGGGTACAAAAGCGGTCACTGGGACAATACCTTTTCAGCAAGTACAGATTTATATGTTTTTACCCCTAAAGGAAGCACATTAGTACACTGTAAAAATAAATTCCGTAAAATTTACGGTAAAAAAATGGCAGCTGTGGTTGCCGGAATTTTACCATAAAAATTACGGTAGCAACATTTTAGGTTTTACGGTTTTAACAAAATTACATGTAATGTCCAATACAGTTTTTCACCGTATATAGTAGGGGAATTTACCGTTAACCATTTAACAGGTTTTTACTGTAGCATTTCTACAATCTACAGTCATTTTTTACAGTGCACCTTAAAGGTACATTTTAGTAGCTTTTGAGAGGGTCGCCTCTTACGTGCGATTCCTGAAAAAAACTGCAATGAATTTTACTGATTAACAACATGCAACTACTGTGAGACCCAAATGAGTGTAGCTACTGGCTGATTGTTAAAATGATCAAATAAATAAATGAATGCTGTCATATTTTATTGTTTGTTCATTAGCCTATTGTTGTTAAATATGTTGTTAAGGCCAATTATAGGATTTTATTTATGCCACCTCTAAAATATTGTAAGGAATTAACATTTGTGTAAACAATTTTTGCATGAATTGTTTTAAATATATTTATTATTGAAATTATCTCATCATTTGGCTGTGAAGACTGACACAGAATCATTAATGAACTGAAATCATTAAGAGAAAATTCTTTACGATTCCCATCCCTAGTAGAGGGTTTCCTTTCATTTCTATTTGTGAGTGCAATATTTTGAGATGAAGGACATTGGGCTCATAAAATATTCAGTCTGAACAAATTATATTGAGAGTGAAATGCATCAACGGTTGGGCTACAGAGCACACTAATCAGTGGATAGCTAATACACAAGAGAGACTTATGTGTTAGAGGCGTGTGGATATACTAACAATGGTAAATAGCAGAGGAGAAAGAGATAAAGTCATAAATGAAAACAGGAACATCTGAGTGCCCTCTTAGTCTTAATTGCCTTGTCAGCATACACATCTATTTCTATCTGACCAGGCGAGTGCTCATTGAGATGCGTTTATCCACAAAGCAACACGAACTAAGCATCCAGACTCATTGGCAGACACGCTGCTCTGTATGAAGCAGAGAACAGCTGAACAACAGACATTGTAAACTGAGAGCTGTCACTAAACAGAAATAGCTGCAGCTAAAAGTATTGATACGTTTGTAAGTGACAATGTAGCACAAACATTATGAAAACTCAATAATTTAAACAATAAAAACTTCCCTTCCCCCACTGTCTCTCAGTCTATCGATCGTTCTGTAACAGTATATGGGGGGTAAACTCAGCAACTGAGGGTGTGAGTGAGAGAAAGAATCGAGAGAAAGCTTGTAACAGTCAAAGAATGCATTTAAAGTAATGCAAGGCACTGTGTGTGCTGTTAGAAAAGTGTGTGTTTTAATTATTGGATTTTCTTTAATGAACTACACACTGATAAATAACCGTCCAGAAAATAATGAATGCCCCCAGAGACCTGACCTCCAGTTATCCAAGATAAATATTGTGAGCCAGGTGGGAAAAGCCAAAGTGAGAGAATCTAAGCACGAAGAAAGCCTAGTTTTCAATGCACATATTTAAGGTGATGTATTTTAAAAATATATATATTTTAAAATAATATTTCTTCTGTCCAAATTCATGTAAATAGGCCACTTGCAGATTGGTTTCTCTGAAAGTGTCATTTTTTTATAACAAACAGAAAAATCTGCTTACAAAAACTACAGGCAAAAAGCTATAGGAACCTATTTAGCCAATCATCTCTGTATTAGATGCATGATATCATTCTTTCTATCACAGATCTGGCACAAGAGAGAAACAGGGAAATAATGGGGGTGCATTCTCATCTACTAGCTTTCATCATTTCTATGGCAACATAGCATTTAGAAAGGTTACAGGCCCCTCCCCTTAATAAACAGGCAATTGCAATACAGATTAAACAAAGTCAAATGTCTTATAGCTAAAGCAAATGTTTTTTCTCAAACTGACATATAAATAACACCTTCTTTAATGCACGAAGCAATGCAGTGCTCATGCACAGCATGATTTCACTTAAGGGATTATTTTAAAATAATATTTTTTCAATGTGATTAATTCTCTGCTGTACCAATTTTCTTCACTTTGCAACCACATATAAGATAGCAATAAAATAGATAAATATGAAGGTGACTTTGAATGAACAAACAAACAAAACTTTTAATTGATCACACTACATTTAGTACTAAACAACTAAGAGTCACATAAATTATTTGCATGTAATGATTAATTGCTCGAATGTGTTTGTTACCTAGAAGCATCATTGTTTATTCATAGTGGATACAGCTCATCTGTGTTATTTAGATGTTTTATTGTATTTTTTGTATATAGGCCTTCATATATTCTTAATTTTTAACATTTATTTACGATTTAAGTGAAAATGAAAGGATTTTAGGTCCCAATTTGATTAGATTATGCCACATAGTGATAAGTTAGTGTGAAGTCTGTAAATGTAGTGTAATAAAAAACAATTTAACATATTTTATTCTAGCATCAGTAAAAATGGATAGCAATCACTCACTTTCACTATAAATAAAACATTTTGATTAATTTGCTTTCATTCTTGCACATTGTTGCCTACAGGCAAGAGAGCTAAAAATAATATTTTTTTTCTAATTTTGTCTCTGATTGTATTAATGATTTCATAATGCATAACCTATAACAGAATGTTAAGAACAGTGTATCAAAATATTTACAAAATATAAAATGTATAAAATAATATTAAAAAAATATTATTATATCTATGTCTATTATATTTTCTTTTTATCACCTTCTACATATTCATAAGACAAATGTAATACAACGAGAAGAAACTCGTGGTTTTATTTACCAACATTTTCACGCCTTACCTCCTCCCTTCCGCCCCCATTCAATGTGGGCGCTTCTCCCGTCACCGTCACCGTCACCCCTTGCATTTTTCACTAACATGTATTATCACGGCACACACAGTCCAGGATGAAAAATAGCACTGCGGTCCACCGTCAGGACCTCTTCGTAACCTATTTCACCCCATCAGCGGCGAGAGCCACCGGGTTTCTATGGTGGCGACGTTCACTACACAACAGCATCCCCAAAAAAAAGATGCGTCCTTTCCTTTTCGTGTCTTAGAGGTTATCACGTCACCTAATGCCAATAGCGATTCTTCTGGATTCTAGTCCAGCCAAGGATCAAGAATAACGGGTAACTGTTGCGCTTGATTTCCCGTCAGCCTGTGTGACAAAAGCATCGCAAGCTCGAGAGAGAGAGCGATGGCTGGATAACAGCGAGTGCATCATATTCGCAGTCGTTCTTGTCGAAGGCTGCCGATGTGTCGTAATCAGTGGCGGCGAGATTAACCTTTTATTATTTGCTCTACGTTTTAACTTGATGACAATCCGAAATGATGAAATGACGAATCCTCAGACTCTCCTTCCCGAGCATCTCGTATTTTCCACCTCAGCCTCCCAGTCCTTTCACCTGAACTGTCTCCTTGGGCTTCACTCTGACGTCATCCTTAAACGCGCCTTCAAATCCTAATAATTGGCCAGTTCGAACCAACCCGCTGACAAGTGCGTGCATATGCAAGGTTACGATTTTAAATATAGGTCCTATGAGTGGTTTCGTTTTTTTTTATTTTTACGGCTTATTTAATAGTCAGGAAACGTTTTTAAGGTGAAGACAAATGGGCAACCCTTGTGAAAAGTAACTCTTAATTGTATCGAATGTGCACTTGTAGTGCACTTCAAATCTTTAAAGTAGCATAGGCCTATATATAAAAACGTAATGTATTTGCAGATCATTTAATAGGCTATTGATTAAATAAAATACCACTTTTTATTTAAAGAGAGTACACCTTCATGACTTTTTCTTACCACACTTAAGAACAATTTGTAATCATGTCAAATCAAAAGTTTTACTTTAAAGTAAGTCACTGTTTTAGTACACTTATTTTGATGTGTACATGTAAAGTATTTAACTGTATACTGTTATTCAGTATTACATTTAAAGTAATAGGCTGTGTTTTAAATGTATTAAATTGCAACATTATTACAAATGTGTAATTACAAATATATTTAAATACATTTTCAATAGAAATTACATTAAAGTATATATAAAGTATATTTTAGAACGTTTATGAAATTACACAAAGATGTACGCAAGTCCTGCAGTATGTCAAAAAAGCTCTCTTAAGTTCAACTACTTACATTAATATAAATTTAAATGACAATACATTACAAATAACATGTAATTAAGTCTCCAAAAATATGACGTTCAGTTTAAGTATATTATTTGTATAAGTATTTTTTAAGTAGGTCTAAGCTAGTGTACAAACAAAGAAACAAAAACATTTTTTTATATATATATTTTTGTGTGTACTATGACTTCATACAGTTTATACTGCTTCAGCATAATTTGTCATTCGATACAATACATCCAAATTATTCTCCTAATTCCAATAATTCTGTAAGCGATTTGGTTCTGCCTAGAATTACTGTACAAAAGTGCATGTGGAGTGGAGCAAAATGATTAATTAGAATTCATCAATAACAATAGGTCCTCTAATTTTTTCTTCAGCACTAAATTTGGGGGGTTTCAGGTTGAACACGGTGATGTATTACCTTCCACAATATGTGTCAGTTTATGGTTGCTTTTTGTCATTATCAGTCTCTGAGGATGTTCAGCTTGAAGATGATTCTGCAGACCGTCCCGTGTCTGTGCAGTCAAGCCACACTCCTCACACACAAACAGTTTGTCCCTATACGCTCTTTGTAGGCATACTGTTGAGTAACAGCATGGATCTTCTTCAGCTGAGACTCTAAAGAGCAGCGCTGAGCGAAGGCTTTAACACACATAGTGCACTTATAAGGTCTCACACCTGTTGTAGGTTGAGAGGAAAGTTAGAGATTAAAATATAAAAACTTAAACATGTAGCTTAATATACTTATTTAAATGCAAACTTACCAGTATGTGTACGTACATGCCTCTTCAGGTCAAAAGCATCATTAAATCCTTTTCCACAGTGCTCACAAGAGTACTTTTTCATTTCACTGTGGCGTTTCAGCATACGTGCTGTAGTGAATGTCTTCTGGCACACCTGGCAGGATAACACTGATGCGGCAGGAGGAATATCTGCTAATTTGTTTGTATTATCTGGGATGACTGGTAGAAGAGATGGGATATTACCTGTAGTTATGTCTCGAATCCGGTCTATGAACTTCAATTCACTCATCACCAGAGGTCACCCTTCCATTACATTGACTCTCGCACTACACAAACTGTTGCATGTCATCCCGGACTACATATCCCATCATTCATTGCACTGATTGCACACAGCACTGATTGCACACAGCTGTAACCAATCACACATTCACTATATAACACTCACTCTGAACCCTTTCAAACTGCCCAGTATTGTATAGCGTTTATCATTCTCATAGCGATAGCTACTCTACGGAGGCTGTCTAGTTTTTCATAGCCTTATCTTAGTCTTGCCTTGTCTGTTTTCTCATGTCCTGATCTTTGCCTGTGTATATCGGATTCCCCCTCTCGTCTTGCCCTATTCGGATACTGTTTGCCTGGACCTTTGCCTTGTACCTGGATTTATCCCTCTAGTCTCGCCCTGTTGATTCTGTTCGCCGATCGTAGACCCACACTAGCCCTAGGAATATTCTTGTGTCTTGCCCTCTATATACCTGTTGCCATTGTCTGACCCTTGCCTGTTTCTGACCATGTCGGTTAATAAAGCTTCGCACTTGGATCTGCACGTGTCACGTCTCAGTCACTCCGTGACAAGTTATCTGAAAATGGAGAACAATGGAAAGAGATGTTCTCTCTACACACACACACACACACACACACACACACACAAACATTACAAAATGTGTGTTTTAAACCAAAAGGATTCTCAGCTCACCTTCATCTTTGAGCGCAAGTAAGGCACTCTTTGGGTCCTCATGCGGCATTCTGGCTTGTGATCAGGTTGACTCTGTGCAGTAGAAGATGGCAGCTGTGCAGACAAGACATGGGACTGAACCTGTAGAAATGTTTTGTTTTTTTGTGCAGTTGTGAAGCAGGAGTAGTCTGCAATGCTGCCCTCAGAGACTTCATGCACATATGGTGGAAAAATGGACTCTAAAGAGCAGCAAGAGCACAGAGATTTTTAAGTCGAAACAGAGAGAGATCAACAGATTTTGACTGGCCACTGATTTCAGATGTGTTTATTTTCATTATTATTATTATTTAATACAAAAGTATTACGTTTTTAGTATTATTTAATGCATGTAAACATTCAACAAAATAACAGAGCCTATATCACAAGTCACCACAATATCAAGTCATTTGTAAGGCATTAAAAATATATATAATAAAATACAACTTGGCACACAAAATACCTCATCATAACATTTTAGATAATGAGAAACTAATTTTATTTGTGTTTACTCTAACTGCATTTGTCAAGTCATCTGTTTCCAACAACAACCATGGTTAATATAAAATGAATTATGTAATAAAGTAAATATGCATTAAGTATTAAATGATGTTTACTCCCCACCCAGTGACACGCGAACATGAACGAGACACTCACCGGGTATGTAAACGTCCCCTCACGCGGAATCCGGGATCTCACTCCAGCTTCTTTTTTCAGCGGCAAAGTTCACTTTGTTTGACAAGGAATGCGCGAGGCATTTTCGAAAATCCTAGCAAATGATATATGTTCGTCTAAGGTTCTAGATATGTTTTTAAGCGGATCCTCTCGCAACTTGCAGTTCTACAGTTATCCACAATTCAACTATCGCTTTCCATTTAACAAGGAAGCAGCCAGGTGAGGTTGCGCATGCGCAGAAATATAACGGCGCAGTGCAGGTAGCCTGCAGGTAAAACCGGTTCTCAAAGTAATGTTACTGTAACCTTAATGAGAAAAGTAAACAGTTTTAAATATTACAATGTTCGTGTTTTAACACTGTAATGTAATTTTAGTACGTTTATCAACTTTTAAAGCATGTCTTCAGGTTTACTCGTACTGTAGTAGAGTGTGGGTCTGCTCCTTTGTTAATGTAGGCTTGTTGTCTGTGGAGGTGGGTGTGTGTTGTTCGGCTGTATTGCTGTAATAGTAGTTTATCAGCAGGGGGCAGGCGTGTCCTGTCGCATAAATTAGGCTACTACATTTTTAAAAACTGTTAGTCATTATTTAAATATATGGGTTTTTCATATTAATAAGAGGATTAACTAGCGCTTTTCACGTTGATACATTAGACAATACACTTTGTAACCACTGTAATGAGTTTAGTTTAGCCTACATCAAAACTTTGTATGCAAATTAGTTTGCAGCATATGTTAATGTCTCAAAACTCTGATAAAGAGTGAACAGCCCTCCCGCAAACATACACACAATGAAAACATAAACACACCTGTAATCTCTGTCTGTTTCTAAAGTAAACTGTGAACATGAATACAGTCTGTTTCCGTGCACTTTGTTGATGCTGCATCAGTGGATATAGGTATATAGGCAGCCTACTTTTGGACAAAGTTTATGTTTATACACAACAGGAAAGCAGGTTTGCATGGAGACCGGGTCACTCTTTTTACTCTAGTGAATATTTCTTAGAGTAAAGCCACTTCCAGTACAGGCATACCTTCCTGTACAAAATAAATAAAACAAATAGTGGAGCATGTCACAGTCTGGCTTAACAGCCCATTAAAGACCTTTCAGCAAAATGTAGCCTAATCATTAAAACAAATTTGAAACAGCAATTATATGAAAAAAACAACAACATTGTTTTGTCCAACATTTTGTAAGGAATAAATTGCATAAACATATTATTGTGTTATAAACATAGGGCCTATAATAAACATTTCTATAGTCCTATTTTATAAACTTTCATACGAGCTACAGAACACACACGCGACGACTTCCCCTCAGTAAAAATGTAAAGCTTACCCAGATATTTACAATTATTCTGAATATTTTATTAATAAATAACAATAAACAATTAATAAAAAAATGCTTTGGAAGATTTAGAAAAACGGAGAAACGTGAACTGGAGCAATTGGACAAATGAGGCTTCCGTAGTTTAAAAGAGCACAAACATGGCGTCGACCTGGTGCCGTTCAAATCGCTCAGCATGTTAGATAATATTATAGAGTCAAAATATACAGAAATGTGTCATGTTTGAAATGTCAGTATCTCAGAGAATTACTGAAAATTAAGCATTTTATTAAATCATGGGTATTCAGTGCTTGTTGTTCGGTCTAAGGTACTGTCGGACATTTATTTCAGCTTATCGACTGACGGGTAACGTTTTTCAGTCTTCGAGAGCGTTCGTGTTTACAGCGACCCAGATCGTTAAAGTCAAAGATATCACAAGCATCTTAAATCCACTAAGCTGTCACGTTCGCGCGATTTCAGTCAGGAATGCCTATGCCTTCACCTCTACTGTCATCGCAAAGGACGTGATTCTCTTCGAACACGACCGGACGCGGTTTTTCAGACTTTTGGCCATATTTTGTACTGTCCAGTTTCTGTTTTGGGCATATCTTGCTCACTTTGCTTTCACAAGTCTTAGGGACACTAGAAAAAATAGTGGTGAACCACAAAAGGTCAGAACTGAGTTAGGAGGGCTTTTCAGTTTTGATTTGAACCTCGGTTCAAATGCCTGGAGGTATGGATTCACTCTTGGGTGCCTAATTATTGGTAAGCCTTAACTCTGCTTTCTGCATTTTTTATGTATTCCAACTCTCTAAATATGATTTTTTTTCTGTTGTAGGCGGAGGAATTGTTGGCGTGGCAATATTGTTCAGCCGCTGTTCTGTGAGTCGTGTAATTCTGCATAAGGGAGGTGGAAAAGTCACAGTATCTACACAATCACCGCTGGGACCTCTCAGAGCTCACCATCTAACTGTGCCTTTGTCTCAAGTGACCTGTCATGCGCACAGACAGGAATCACCTTCATTTATCCCACTTAAAATCAAATGGTACAAGTTCTACTTCCTTTTGGACAAAGAAGGGACACTGAACAACTCTAAACTATTTGACATTACTGTTGGGGCCTACAGACCCTTATGATATGTCATTTATACCCCTGTGTGTCTGCGGTCCACTGTGGATGTATCATACATCTGCTATTCATTTTGTTTTATGTTGCCTTGGGGAAAAAAAACAAGCACTGAAATTACAAGAGGAATAAACTTAACTTTTCTGTTCATAATAAAACTTTTTACCTGGGATTTGTGCTGACAAGCTTATTCTGAATTATATGACACAGACTTAGTCATACGAGTCTGACTAAGATGAAATTATAGTTCTGTCTTTGTATTTTTTTTTTCAGCAGCATTGATGTCTGACTCAGTTAAGTAAATAATAATTGACAACGGGCCATTGAATTATTAGAAAATAATGCACACCCCAGGTGGTAATGCGAAGCCAGAATGACCATTACACCTTGAGTGTGCATTATTTTCTAATAATTCAATAGAACTGGGTAGGGAACAGATAGAATCAATTATTCCACTTATACTAAAGTTACCACACCTCAAGACATTGTTCAGATGTTGTATTTCAAGACATTTGTCAGGTTTTTGTCCTTTAACTGCTCTTGTTTGTAGGACTAATTTCTTATGCATCTCATCCGACGCCTCCGTTGCTAATTCTAAAATGTCATTTTAGAGATAGTAGTAATTAGAGAAAGAGAGCGAGTGTGTGTCTCAACAGTGTTCACACATTAGAACGTCTGTGTCAGCCAATCAGATTCAAGCATTCAACAGCCCTGTAGTATAGTTTAAAATATTCAATATATATTTATAAATCTATCTATCCGTGTGTGTGTGTGTGTGTGTGTGTGTGTGTGTCAAGACAGTTTTAGGGTTACTCTATTGACCAAATGTTTGAACAAAATGTGCATTTTACTTAAAAGATTAAAATATGATATTTTCAAAAAAGAATACCCTGACACACAGCCATGGTGATCTAAAAAGAATTGATTTGATTGATAAAAGTTATATATAATATAAATATTTTAAAATAAAGTGTATGCCCCATGCACAAAAAAAAAACTGAAATGTGTAATTAAAAAAATATTTTTTAAAAATTTCTTCTGCTTGAAGTTCTCAAAGAGTTTTTCCAAGTCTTTTTTTCTTTTCTTTTCTCATGTTAATGTATTCTTGAAGACAGTACAGACCAGCCTTGAAATGAGGCATGTATCTGTTCTCTACCCAGTTCAGTGATTCACGGATGTCCTGCCAGTTCTGCAACGGTTGGATTATTAATACATTTCAAACCTACACGTCACTTGGCAAAAGATGTCTGTAAGTGAAATTCAACATGTGAAGGGTGTGAGTTATGGAAGCTTGTTAAACTTACGATATTTACTGGGTTTTCTAGTGAATATAATTTCAGCGACAGTTAGTTGGCGCTATTGGCAAGAAGGTCTTCATAAGTAATAGCCATTAGAGAGGCACATTAGTGGCCACAGAGGACAAAAGGCGGTAGATTGGAAACGATAGATGCTCCAGTGATGGGGAGGAGAGAGAGTGGGGGTGAGTGGGTGTGAGGAGGCGCTGAAACACTTGAAGAAAAGTTGTAGCACGTGTTTTGGTTTATTTTTTCATCATTCGTTCTGATGGATTTATCATAGTTTTGTCATTTTTCTCCTACCGAATTAGTCCCTTTGTGGGCCTATTTCAATTAACAGCACGGGAGATGGGTTTAAGCGAACTTAACAAACAGAAATAATATGAACTCGAAGAATACAGATCGGGTTTGATCATAATGAATCATAATGAAGGAAGAGAATCGTATTATCGTATGTATGATTCCCAGATTTCTCCAGCATGGATGGACCCGTTTTAATACTACAATTGATTGCTTCTGTTGTCCTCATTTGTAAGTCGCTTTGGATAAATGCGTCTGCTAAATTACTAAATAAATAAATAAATCCACCTCTACTGTGTAATTCTGCACTATCATGTATGTCTGCACTAAGTCCGTATTTTCTTCTGCACTGGAAGCTCCTGTCCCCAAGTCAAATTCCTTGTGTGTGTGTAAACATACTTGGTAATAAAGCTCTTTCTGACTTCTGACCAACTTCTGTATATTTTCAAAATCAACTAAATCAAACAGAAGGAATACAACAGGACAGATAATAATTGTTCAGTATTGTGAAGATGAAAAATGTTTTCATCTGCAATTCTTATAATTGTTTTTGAGCCTACATTTTTATAATTGTTAACATTATTTAATAACAAATTTATTTATTGCAGAATCTTACTGAGGACACTACATCCAGCCCAAATCTTGATGTAATTACATCTAGTCCAGATCTTCAGTGGCTTCTGCAGTCCTCTCTATTTTCCCAATCAGAGGCCACCTTGGGAACATTTTCCTCATTCGCACCCACCACCATGCCCAACTGCCCCTGTTTGTCACAGTGCTCCAGTCCTGACCCATCCTGTAATGGAGCAGTGGGGGACAGTTCAGTAGGACATGCTAACAAACATGTAAGGTACTTATATTTCTGAAACGTTCAGAGTTTAGAATGCAGAATGTAGTGAAAGTAAAGTTCCGGTGATTCATTCATTATGGTAAAAGAGTGAAATGACTCACACCTGAATCACAAAGGGGCATGAGGAGTGAGTCAGCGCTGTAGTATTTGAGCGGGAATCTTAAAGGCCATGCTCAGATGGATGGATCATGTTGTCATTGGTGCCAATGGATTAGTAACAGGAACAGCATATTTGGAATTGGGTAGAATTGCTGTGTGTATGTTTTCTTGATATCATTCATAAGATGGCAGCACCATCACTCTTTTAGACTGAATCTTGGTTCTTAAATGACATTTGGAATTGCCTTGCTAACACCTAACACCTCGGCCTTTATAGATGTCCTCTGAGGAACTTGACAGGATAAGGATCCGCAGGGAAAGGAACAGAGTAGCAGCCGCCAGGTGTCGGGACCGTCGTCGGATGCTTATATACACATTACAGAATGTGAGATTAGTACTTATTTGTGCTATAAACCATATTTAGCCGTTAGCCGTATGTCCTGAGCTTGTGCTTTCTCTTCCAGGAGACGGAGCATTTGGAACATGTGAAGACACAACTGGAGGAAGAGATCGCTACTCTTGAAAGGGAGAGAGAGAGGCTTGAGTTGGTTTTTGAGGCACACATGCCTATCTGCAAGTTAAATGACCCAAACCCAGAATAAATACTGATGCTGGTCATGTTTAGTGCTGAGTCTGCTGGTTCAGATCAGCTGTGGATTATATAACATAATAAGCGTATATTTGTTAAAGAAAGCGAAATGTTAAAATATATTTCAATGATACCTTGAGAATTATTGTATTGCATGCACATTTCATTTGACTTGTTTTCAGAATAAACCACAGTTTCAAATGTCGTTGTTACTCTATCAAATGTTTTTGTACCATGGGTGTAGCAGCAGGTGTGGACCTTGGTTGGGTGCCAGCTCTATAAATTATATGTTTATTACTTAGCTAATATGTATGCTGTTCAAAAGTACAGTAAAATCAGTAATGTTGTGAAATATTATTACAATTTAAATGAATTGTTGTCTATTTTACATTTATTTTAAAATATAATTATTCCTGTGATGGCAAAGTTGAATTTTCAGCAGCCATTACTCCAGTTTTCATTAAGTGTTTTTCAGAAATGATTCCAAAACTGTTGCTCAAGAAACATTTATTTTACTATCAATGTCGAAAAAGGTTGTGCCACTAAATATATTTTTGTGGAAAACTATATATTTTTTCTGCATTCTTTGATTAACAGACAATTTAAAGGAACAACATTTATCTGAAATTGAATTTTTGTAACAATAAGTCTTTACTGCCAATTCAGTCCTTGCTTAATAAAACTGGCTTAATTTCTTTCAAAATTTGACCCCAAACTTTTGAACAGTAGCATATAGCTAATAGAAATGTGTGAATAATATTCTTTAAACATATTACAGTAACATTTAATAAAATATTAATATTTAATCAAATATATTACAAATATAAAATGTGAATCAAATGACATTTTATAAATATTATAAATTACATTCACAATATCACGATTGTATTTATTTTTACAAAATATCACAAAATTATATAATTATTCCAACGCCAACTGTTGCTCCACTTTAACATTACAACAAATAATAACTTGGGAGGAGATTTTAGGGTAAAATCAATACTCAAGCAAATATAATTCTGTAAGACTAGGTTTGTGCGGATTTAGTTAAATATTAACATTACCAATCATTCAATTTACCAAAAATGCCTTAATGCACGTTTCCTCAGTCTGTTATTGTAAGTTCAGCTTGAGTAATACTGTAAGTCTGAGCCAGAAACATTACACAAGCACAAAATTAAAATGATATAGGCATTAAGTTATACGTTTTTCTGCACATTTTTTAGTTTTGGTTGCAACTTTGTGCTTTGTTTATTCCTTAACAGCAGGTGGCAGTCACACACGAGCAGACGTTCAATAACGCTGCATGAACGCTCGACGGAGGGCAATGTCTATGGTGAATGTAGTTCAGCTTGGGTAAAACCAGAAACTGGATCCAGGCGATTGTGAGGAGTTTGACAGCTTTTGCATATACTACAGTATCAGTCAGCGTTCATAGATAATCCTGGTATTATTTGTTTGTGCTTCAGCATAAAGCGCATTAACAGATCTGCACCTGCTGCACGTTTGGAATTGTATCTGCGCAATAAGCTCAGCTCGCAGATGCGTCCTAGAGAGCCATACAGCAGACGCCACTTTCTGCAGCGTTCTACCATGAGCTAACTGCTCCTCTTTGACTGATTTTTTTCAGTGCAACGCATAAATAAACCGGTAAGTTTTTATCATCAGTTTGACGTCATCTTTCTCTGAATAAGAAGGTTCTCATCTATCATTTTGCTTTTTAAATCTCTGCACCTCTTATAAAAACACCTACAACATATAAACAGTTTATTACAACAGTTTTCATTTTAAGAGATTGCATTTGTTGTTGCAAATCAAAGTTATGTTTGTCAAAAGCAGCTGTGACAACTGTTTGTATAGCAAATTATTTTTAACTGTTTTACATCATTTTAAATATTATTATTATTATTATTATTTATGCTTTTTAAGAGAATGTCTACGGAGTTAGATGTGTTTGTGGGGAACACTACTGTCCTGGATGAAGACGTGTACCAACTGTGGCTGGATGGACACACGGGTTAATAAAGTTGTTTCTAAATGTTGCATATGAGTTTGTCATACACACTTAGTGCATGCTTTTTTATGTTTAACACTTTAGGTAATGATATACTCTTCATGTATATAGTCTCAAATGCAGTGAGAATACGGATGGAAGCAGGTGCCTTGCAGGAGTGTGAAGCCAATGCAGAAGTTCTGCACAGCGACACCATGGACCAGTTCAGAACATTCCAGATGTGTGAGCGGCTCCTCCAGTCCCCTTCCAAAGTGGCCAATCAGCTTCTGTTCCAGATCCCTCCTCACCGTCAAACCATGCTCATCGAGAGGTCTGTGGTCGTACTAGCTTGTATTATGTTTTATAACGTTGTTGCTTTTTTAGTTTTAGTAGTTAGGGCATCATCACTGTTTTGCTGAGCTTGTTTGTTTGTTGCCGCATTTGTCCTGTAGGTACTATGAGTTTGATAGTGTGTTTGCCAGGGAGGTGCTGGGTAAGAAACTCTCCAAAGGGACCAAAAAAGACTTGGACGACATCAGTTCAAAGACTGGGATTGCACTCAAGTGCTGTCGTCGACAGGTGCTGCAGACACTTTGGCCTCTTATATTTTTGAATGCCTCACAAAGAAAGGATGATACTGCATGATTAGCAATGCTGTTTTACAGAAATGTTGTCAGTGTACAATACTTACAAATAATAATAATAATTATTGTTATTATTGTTTACAAATATGTTGTCAGTGCACAGTACTTAAATTGATTGTGAGTGTTATTATAAAAATGATTGATTGTTATTATAATATTATAATATTATAATAATATATAATTATAAAAATTATTTTTTATTACTAATTTATTAACATATTCTTTACGGAAATTTAATCAACAGAAATGTTGTCATTGTACAATACTTAGAAATATTAAATAATGATGATTATTATTATATTCACATATATTTATTTACAGAAATGTTGTCAGCATACAGTACTTATGAATATTAAATAATAATTTGTATTATTTTATTCACATTTATTTACATAATGTCAGTGTCAATGAATATTAAATATTATTATATTTTGTAATTAAGTGAATATTAATTAATTGATTCATTCATTCATTCAAAATCCAGATGATAAGCAAGAAGATGTATTGTTTTAACCTCACTTCCATTTTCTCAGTTTGACAATTTCAAGCATGTGTTTAAAGTGGTGGAAGAGCTAAAAGGCCCCCTAGTGGAGAACATACAGCGTCACTTTCTCCTGTCTGATGTTCTGGCAAGGTGAGACTTTCACACATGTGGCCAAATTAAGCATATTGCTAGTGGTAAAAAGCAGCTGTCCCACCTATTGAAACTGTGACCATTTCTAACTTTCCAATTCAAGGGATGTAAATGTGTGCCAATCACAATATTTCCTACCTGTTCTTGTGATAAAGATGATTTATATGAGGTCATATACTTCAGTACTGTAAATGCATTTGCGCTATTGTGACTTAATACAACCAGCTTAACCAGTGAAAGCTTTTAGAGTTATAATTAAAAGCTATCATAAACCTGACAAAATCTAGAAAACACACAGGCACATCTTAAAACTTATGTTTCTGTTACGTTCATCTTCTTACTGTTTTGCTTGATCTCTCTCCTCCATTCATCTTTCTCCTCATACGCTCTTTTCTGTTCCTGGCATGCTTTTCACACTCTCCCCTGTCTTCTCATTGACTCAGCCATGTCTCTCTGCAGGGACTATGCTGCCATCGTGTTCTTCGCTAACAGCCGTTTTGAGACAGGGAAGAGAAAGCTACAATATTTGTCTTTCCAGGACTTTGCCTTTTGCGCTGGTCAGCTCATCAGCTACTGGACCGTGGGAGCAGTTAGTAAGATGTTCACCTTAAAGATACAGTTCACTCAAGAAAAACTACAATTCTGTCATTTACATTACTACAGCAGCCACTACTGTCAGATTGCATGATATTCCACCAGTCAGATCATCTTTGGTGAGTGTCTTTGTACAGTATGCAGTTCTGAAAGCAGGGAGGTGACAGTGCCAAAATCGGGAAGTATTCCCCAAATTCTATTAGGGAAATATTTGTGAGATCCGTAATGGAAATTAGGCAAAATTAATATGAAAGGAAATGCATTACAGGTACTGTATATGCATTCTCATGCTCTGTTTTCTTTCTTTCATACTTTCTTAGACAACGTGATGGAAGACTTGGATGTTGATCTAGAAAAAGAGTTTCTCCATGACTTGAAAGACTTGAAAGTTTTGGTTAATGATAAGGACATGTTGGACCAACACAAAAGGCATGCAAATAGTTTGTTCAGATGGTCAAGTGTAATGCTTATGACACACTATCTCTAACATATCTGTCCTTTCTACTAACATTATAGCTTGGTGTGTGCACAGCTTAGAGGGAAAATTAAAGTCTTTAGTGAGATGGAGGCCAGTTTTAAGGTGAGAAGCATGATTGTTTTTAATTGTAAGCATTTTTTCATACTTTTTAAACACACACACAGATATCTTTTTAAATAATATTTTTATTCAGCAAGGGCACCTCAAATTAATGAAAAGTGACACGAGACACTTATAAAGTTAGGAAAGATTTCAGTTTCAAATAAACGCTGTCTTTCTATTCATCAAAGAGCCCTAAAAAGCCCAAATCAGTATTTTAGAATGATTTCTGAAGGATCATGTGACACTGACGACTGGAGTAATGGCTTTGCCATCACAGGAATACATAACATTTATAATAAATGACATTTCACAATATTACAGATTTTATTTGATTTCTGATCAAGTTAATGCTGCCTAAGTAAGAATAAGAGACTTCTTTCAAAGACGTAAAATCTTGCCAAACATTTGAACAGTAGTGTGTGTGTGTGTGTGTGTGTGTGTGTGTGTGTGTGTGTGTATGTTATATACACGTTTTGTTTATTAATTTGTTTTATTTATGTTGGATGACATGGATGCTTATTGCTGTGGGTGAACTTCAGAATTTGTCAAGAGCTCTAGTTAACATTGCCTCAAAACTCACACACACCAAAGATTTCCGAGATCTGTTCATCGACCTTGTGGAGAAGGTAATGCACTGACACTGTAGATAAACTGCATACCATGAGGTGATATTTGTCCCGGAATAGTCCCAGGTCAAGTGTGACAGAAGGATTATCGGTTCTTCTTTCAGTTCATTGAACCACGCCGGTCAGATAAATGGACAATCGGAGACCTCAGACTTTTCCTCAAGCACTACAGCAGCTCTGTACACACGCTTGAGGCTTTCAGGTTAGTATATATGCATTTATGTGTGTTTGTGATCAGTGTTGGGGACAGTTACTTTTAAAAGTAATGCATTACAATATTGTGCTACTTCCTAAAAAAGTAACTAATTATGTTACTTTTTATGGGAAGTAATGCGTTATGTTTCTTTTGAGTTACTTTTTAAATCTGGGCAGGGCTGGCTTGTTTGTTTTTAATATAAAAAAGTTCTTCTTTTACATATGTAAAAGCCCTTTCACACCAAAAGTGAAATGAATACGTCTCAGGCTGAAGGAAATGTAAATTCACGTCTGTACAGTACAGTAGAGGGCGCAGCTGAAGCGAATCGCATGAAGAATATGGCGCAGGAGAAGAAAGTTCAACACTATTCAGCAATAACAAAAAGGAAACACAAATGTGTCATTTTTGCTCAGTATGGTTGAATTGGATCATCGAAGGTCACTAGCAAAGACTTTGGTTAATAAAATAGGATTAAATGCATAAATTATATTTGTCTTATTTGTCTTATTTAATTATTGCAGGTTCGTGTCATATTCTGAGTTTGCATTTGACTGTTGTTATTGATTTTGAGGAGTACTACTAAATCTGTTTTTGTGCAGGTGAGATGAGTAAATACATGTTCATATTTAGTCTAGAACTACAGTAAGATCATGTTCACACACAACGCCTCTGCACTTACTCCTGATTTCTCTCAACATGGCAACACGAAAGCTGTCAGTCAATACATGGGAAACAAAGTAACTGGAGTTACTTATTTGAAAAAGTAACTCGGATATTTCCTTCTAAATTAAAAAGTAATGCATTACTTTACTAGTTACTTAAAAAAAAGTAGTCTGATTACGTAACTGGCGTTACTTGTAATGCGTTACCCCCAACACTGTTTGTGATCTCTTTCTCATACTAAAAAACAACAACAAAAACATTTGCTAAACGTATGACATGTTTTTTTTCCACAGGCATCAAGTTATATGGGACAGATACATGGGTGTCATCAAAAGCTGCATCCTGAAAATGTACCATGACTAGAACATATTTCCAATGCTGGTTTCCAGTTAGATTGACCAAAATTTTCTTCAAACCTTTAAAGAGCTAGTCGCCCTCTTGTTTGTAAATGTTGCTACCTCAGCTCCCTTTGTATATCATAGTATTATTGTACATTTGGTTTAACTTAAGTAAAAAAAATTAAGTGTTGTCTACAAATCTGCCTTATTTGTTGTTTGTAAAAGTGGTCTTTAGGAATATCCACGTATATTCTTACTTAATATTCAGGGTAATACATAAAAGTTTTTTATTGGCATCTATGGATCCATGAAGAACCTTTAGCATCCATGGAACCTTTTCGTTGCACTAAAGGTTCCTTATAGTGAAAAAAAAGTTTCCTTAATTTATTAAAATGTTCATCACACTAAGAAAAAATGGTTCTTTTAAAGGAATGGTTCACCCAAAAAGAAACATTTACTGAAAATTTACTTACCTTCAGGCCATTCTAGATGTAGATGAGTTTGTTTCTACATCAGAATGTATTTCTACACCTGTACAGATTTGAAATTTGAGTTTAGCATTATGTCACTCGATCACCAATTGACCTTCTACAGTGAATGGGTGCCTTTGGAAAACATCACAATAATCCACCAGTAATCCACATGACTCCAGTCCATCATTTAATGGCTTGAAAAGAGAAAAGCTGCGTTTTTGTTAGAAACAAATCCATCATTAAGGCGTTTTAACTTTAAACTGTCACTTCTGGCAAAAAGACAAGTCTATAATCTATAATAACGCTTGCTCCAGTGAAAAAGTCCATCCCCTGTTGTTCTCTCACATCAGGTCCACTGACGTATTTTTTAGAACTGTTTTGGACTGTTTTCGCTCATAAACAGTGCTTGATCTGTGCATATTTTTCTCCTGATTCTGACACTTGATGAATTTATTATAAAAACAGTTTTTCGCTTCACAAGACATGAATTGGTGGACTACAGTCGTGTGTATTACTTGTGGTTTATTGTGATGTTTTTATCAGCTGTTTGAACTCTCATTCTGACGGCACCCATTCACTGCAGAGAATCCATTGTTGAGCAAGTGATGTGATGCTAAATTTCACCAAACCTGTTCAGATAAGGAACAAACTCATCTACGTCTTGGATGGCCTGAAGGGGAGTACATTTTCATTTTTGGGTGAACTATTCCTTTAAGACCTGTTCACTGAATGGTTCTTTGGGGAACCCAACAATAGTTCTTCTATGGCATTGCTGTGAAAATCCACTTTTGGAACCTTTATTTTAAAGAGTGTAGAGGAGGGTAATTATCTCAAAGTGTGCTTCAGTGTTTTCCCACAGTGAAGTAGCCACCTGTTTGTGTGCCCAGCGGGTGTGGGTCAGCAGCAGGGGGCTACAGTTGGCTGGTCAGCTCTGAAGTGGATAGATGAGGAGACACTTTTACTACCTTATAAAAGGCCAGACCTAGGACAGCTGTCACCCTCTACAAATGGTCATGGAAAATTCCTCTGAATTTCTGCAGAAAAGTCCTCATGGGAACCCTGGCACTCCTGCTGTTTCTAAAAGTAGGCTATCTCTGTTGTTTCCATCAAAGCCATTGTCTTAATGGTGCTCAAACCTTTGTGTAATGAAGACGCATTATGTTCCTGGCACCAGGTAGTGTTTTACAGTTAAATCGGGAGGCCTTGCCTCCTTTTTTACCCTGTTAATTTGTGTCTGCATTCCTTTCGACATCCCCCAGTAAATATCCAGCAGTGTCAGATACAAGCAAGCTCCACCAGGATGAAAGTTAATAAGGCAAAGTGTATTAAAAATGGGAAGTAATTAAGGCCTATGAATTGCACAGGTTTTGCCTAATATAACCCAGATGGATCGTTTTTTCCCCTCTCTGTGAGTGATGGATTTGGGATTTGGTCTGGAAACTAGGAATTTGAATCCTTGGGGCCTGGAGGAATAACAAGGCAGGAGGGTGAAGGGTGGCTGAGATGCAGGGGCCGTTCAGAAGTGGGTGGAGGGAAAGAAGTGGGCCGTCCTAACCTCCTTTCTATAGCATTGCACCTTTCCTCACATTCGTAATACACTTTCAAACAGCTATCACTGCCCAGGTCCTGTCTGCTGTCACAGAGCTCTAAAAACAGTCCACTAAACGGAGAGGGAGAGAGAAATCAATAGGCACATTGCTGGACAACTTCAGAAAGTGAGTTTCAAACCATCTGTATTTGACTCCTGTGCATTTGCAGTTTGTAAAATTGAGCATAGCAGTACATAATGCAAGTAAGATCATTCAAGCATACTTGGAGAGAAAGACATTCGATACAGCGTGCATGAGAAATTTAGCATTTGTCATTCCAGGACTTTAAAGCTCATTGTTGCCTTGTAATAATGAAATGAATGACAGAAATGTAGTCAATGCTTTCTAATCATGCTTAGATGTGACAGAAACCTTTAGATTGAATTGAAAACAGTTGTAGTTAATGACTACAGACAAGGCTTGTTTTTGGACGAATCTGAGTGCATGGAATTGCTTGTGTCATATCCTGTAGAGTTCAGACACTGGCCATCTTTCTGCCTCTTAGGCAGGCCAACTCTGCTGTTCCAGAACAAACAGTAGAGCAAGTCCCTAGAAATCAGTAGAAAGTCATGTCAGTGTATTTACAGAGGGCATCTAAAAACAACAAGTGATGTACAAGAGCAATTAAAATGGTATAATGCATTTAGCCATAAAAGCAAACAAAACTTAAAATAAACCCTCAAAGCTACAGAGAAAGATCATCTTTAATCTTGAAATGCGAGTGTAGGCAGAAGTAGATGTTATGAGAGTCCAGGAGCGATAATGATGGCTGAGGAGGTCTATGATTTGTTTTACAGCTATAAAAACATATAATAAGACCTTAAAATAAATTACTGTAGTTAAGAGAGGCCAGAACAGGTGAAATACTGTTCTAGCAGCAGCATTTTGGACAGTATAAAGTCTCATGCTACACTGTAAAAAGTGGTAACTCGAAATTATTACCTTAAAGACCTGATTTAACCCATAATTAGTTTTGTTTGTAGGTTGATTCTGTGATGTTAAATATATTGTATTTGATGTGACCAAAACCAGTTAATTTAAATGTTACGTTGTGCGTGTGTGTGTGTGTGTGTGTGTGTGTGTGTGTACAGTGTACAGTAGTCAGGAAATGATGGAGGTAGTAGGTGTGAATAACTATCTCCAGATCGCTGAATGTGAGGAATGGAAAATCCGTCATGCAATATCTGATTATATGCATCAACTTGCCTTGCTTAGTTGGCAAGATCAAAATCACTGCACAAAATCCCAAACTTGCATTTATCACTTATCATATATGCCATGGAGTGATATATGTTGAAGAATTATAGCCATATTAATGTGATAAAAAGAGTGAATTTCCATGCTGGTTCAAGCAGGTTTATGCTGGTTAATGCGTAAGGTATCATGAATTAACAACGAACAGTATTCTTCTAAATTAGATATTTTTTTACATATGCCAACATAAGTTGTATAAATTAACATCATTTAATCTATTATTAACAAGCATGAATTGAGTATTACACAAAAGTGCAATTATAAATTAACATTTACCTAGATCAGTGTATAGTATCAATGAGATATAGTTTTTATGAATATTTTGAATTAGTTTTTATTTTTATATTTTCTGTTTGTATTTGAATTTAAAGTTTTAATAATTTTGTTGTTTTTGTCATTTTATTAGTTTTTTAAACATCTATATATAGTACTTAATGATTATTGTTTTAGTTTCATCAAGTTAAATAAAAAATTTAAATTGTTACCATGGCAAATAGATGAAACAAAATATGTTTGTGTTTTTTTATATATTTTATTTCAGATAAAGTTTATTTAAGGTAACAAAAAATTTTGTTTTAATGGTTTTAGATTTAGTAACTATGATAATTCTGACCTAGATTATTAAATGCTATAAAACACTAAACTTTATTGTAAGTGTAAATTGTAAAGCTAGTTAAGCTAGTTAACAATCCTAATGGGGACACCAGCACACCAATATCCAAAACAAAACATATGGAGGTGATCAGCAATGCTGGCCTTTTCAACGGGGCATTGTCACTGCTTCCAAATGTGTATGTGTGCACTATTCCTGTTAGCACGTTTACTTGCAATTACCTTTGTTGTTCTTTTTTTTACAAGGTCTCACCCCCACCTGTCTGTCTGCCCCCTCCTTATTTTCATAGAGGAGACGACAGGAACTGAACAGACCCCTTTGCATGTCTGTGCTCTCTCTTATTGTTCTCCTTGGTGTGAAGTGTGCCTTAACGACAACTATACATTTGTTCATCCATCCAGCTGTGTGTGTGGCAGAGTGAATGTCCTGTACCCTGTAACTATGAAGGCCACATATGTGCTACTTTGCGTGGGTCTGGTTGTTCTTCCTGCTACAATCTGTCAGTCTCCTGCTGAACGTGACTCTTACACAGTAAGTAAATGTGACAATTTCTCCCTGTTCTTCTCTCTTCCTCTTCAGTCTTCCTTCATGCATGAACTATCTCACGTTTATCTGCCTTCCTACGTAACTCACCATATATAGTGTGTTATTGTATACAATCAGACATCAGTTTGTATTAGAAATCATGTTCCTGTCAATAAAAGTGTTTGAGTGTAACTGCTAATGATTAAAGATAACGCATAATAAAGTGTTTTCTCTGCCAGGAGTGTACAGATGGCTATGAGTGGGACGTGCAGACTCAACTCTGTCGAGGTGGGTGGAAGGTCATGTGCCAGAGAAAGAGAGAGAGATGATGAGAAAGTGATGCATTCCTCCTCTAATTATTTTGTTGGTTAAATGTCACATGCACAATCCCTCTGTCCTGCCCCTGTGTCTGGCTGCATCTTTGAATTTTAAAATACACTGTGTCCTGAGTAGACGCGACACGTTAAAGCACAGATGATTAAAAGGAGCTGTAGATGTAAAACTGAGCAGTTTCTTTCATATAAATGCAAGACTAAATTATGTGGATTATGTATATTATGTCATGTTTTTCGATGTTAAAATACTTTCTCTTAATATTCCAGATACAACACATCCTAACCAAGCACAAAGCAAAAAAAAATTTAAATGAGCAACAAGCAATAAATTCATTTAATCTGAGATTTTGTCCTAACCAAGAAATAATGTTGGTTGATTAGCCTCTTTTTCTGCAGCTTGCGGTAACGTCACCCATTTTGAAATCTGATTGGTCCAAACCCCCTTCACTGTCTCATCAAATGCCTTTTGATTGGTTAGGTGGACATACAAAACCTTCCTATATATACAGTGGCATGCGAAAGTTTGGGAACCCCTTGCAGAATCTGTGAAAATGTGAATAATTTTAACAAAATAAGAGAGATCATGCAAAATGACTGTTATTTTTTATTTAGTACTGTCCTGAGTAAGATATTTTACATAAAAGATGTTTACATTTAGTTCACAAGACAAAAAAAATAGCTGAAATTATTCAAATAACCCCCTTCAAAAGTTTGGGAACCCTTGGTTCTTAATACTGTGTGTGGTTACCTGGATGATCTACCACTGTTTTTTGTTTTGTGATGGTTGTTCATGAGTCCCTTGTTTGTTCTGAACAGTTAAACTGAGCACTGTTCCTCAGAAAAATCCTCTGTGTCCTGCAGATTCTTCAGTTTTCCAGCATCTTTTGCATATTTGAACCCTTTCCAGCAGTGACTGTATGATTTTGAGATCCATCTTTTCACACTGAGGACAA